>NC_133483.1:2998683-3040200 GCF_025370935.1 Choristoneura fumiferana
ATTAAATCATGCTCTTTATTTACGTTGTACCTATGATTATGAAGAACGACGGAGAAAAATTTCATGTTTCTGGGATTAGAGGTTGAGGTTTCGTCATTTTACATATTGAGTAACCACAGGTTTGTTATAATTTTGTAACCGCAGGTGGTAGGGCCTTGTGCAAGGTCCGCCCGGATTGCTAACACCATCTTGCTCGCTAATCCTGCCGTGAAGCAGCAGTGCTTGCACTGTTGTGTTCCGGCGTGGAGAGTAAGACAGCCGGTGAAATTACGGGCACTTGAGGTATCCCATCTTAGGCTAGGCTCTAGGTTGGCAACGCATCTACAATTGGTACCACTGGTGTTGCAGATTTATGGGCGGTGGTGATCTCTTACCATCAGGAGACCCACTTGCTCGTTTGCCATCCAATCGAATAAAAAAAAATGCAATCCCGAGGGAATGTTGGATAAGAGTGGCATTTACAAGGGCGACAAGGGTCGTGGGCTCGTAGGGGGAGGCCTTACATCCAACAGTGGACGTCCAACGTCTGATATGACGATAAAAGGTCGTCCTTGAGAGCAAGGGCGGATCCACCGTTGTGGGCACGATGAGCATGCCCACAACCCAAATAGACTACTAACGACACACTTTCAAAAAGTCGTTCATGAGCGAGTTTGTACTCCGATTCGCACTTGGCCGATTTTTGGGGGGCTGTGACCACAACCTTTTTTTGAGGGCTTGATCCGCGCCTGCATACGATTACACTTCTACTCACCAAACCTCATCCGATTGCATCCCACCGTTTGAAATCCATGGATACTAATGTTATAAATGCGAAAGTGTGTGTGTTTGTATGTTTGTCCGTCTTTCACGTCGAAATGGAGCGACGGATCGACGTGATTTTTGGCATAGAGATAGTTTATGGGCCAGAGAGTGACATAGGCTACTTTCGAAAATCCCGGGAACAGCGCGCGATAACCGAATTCCACGAGGCCGAAGCCGCGGGCAAAAGTTAGTTTATAATAATAGTAGAATTAAGTACTATTAGTACAAAATCTCACTATTCTTATAGTAATAGAGGATATGAATCAAATCATTGCCCACGTTGACCTTGTCAAAATATTTCCTGTTTTTTTATATTATAATCATTACGGATGTATTCAAGTAATTGCTGCATTCACATGAGTACGAACTCAGCGCTCGCGCAGATTTTTATCACAATAATAGTATATACATAAATAATAACTACACTTAAACTATCTATGTATGTATAGCTTTTGCTAATGTCGTTCAGAACTCGAAATCACGCACCAACGACAAAAATATGGAACCTACTTCTTGAGCTTGAGACAGCATTCCCGAAGCGATACAACTTAGGAATGTGTAAAAACGAGCCTATTAGCCTCTCAAAGGACCGGTACCTGTTGCGGGTGTCCAAGGGCGCGATGATTGCTTTCCATCAGCTGTACCAGATGCTGGGTTTTTTCATCCTATGTTATCACTTCTTGTTATCACCCTTCGCGTATAAAGGCAATCCACTGCAGACTAATTAAATAAATAACTAAACGCATGTAAGTAAAGAGTTTATTTGTTCATTAAAATAACAAGTTAACAATGGAAAAAACATTCAGTGAATGTTTACATAATCTATTGTTAATTGACAAATTATTATGTACGTAAAAATATTCAAACACACGTGTATGTAATTATAATTAATAAAACTACGTAACAGTTTCTTATTATTAATTGATACATTAATGATGTGAGGATTTTCTCTAATAAATTATTCACGTTTACTACTACAACAGCGGTACTATTGATTATCTTGATTCAGTCGCTGGAGCGACTTTCAATGGAGAGTTCAGCTTGCCCATACAGAGTAGAAATTAAAAAGTGGCAACACTGTAGTGTCATCCCTTTCAAGCCAGGGAGCAAAAAAAGAGAGGACACAACAGTGTTGCCACTTTTTAAGCTGTACTTAGTTTATCATCGTCCACCGAACAGCATCTACTGACTGCCGAACAGATTACTAATGTATTAAGATTGTTTTTTTTTTAAATCTTTTTGTATTTTTTATTTCAATTCCAAATTTTTTTTTTTTACTTTTACGGTCATCCCGTTAAACCGAAATTGAAAATACAAACTGAAATATAGATGCACAGAAAAAACAGAAAAATTAAGACCATCACTGGGAATCGAACCCAGGTCCTCGGTAATCCGTACCGCGTGCTATACCGCTACACCACTGATGGTCAACGGTACCGACACGAATTTCCCTATGCACCTTATATCTCAGCTTGTGTTTCTTACTTAGTCACTTAAGCAGCGACGCTAGCGACATCTATGCCGTAAGCCCTCAAACTTTTTTACTAATGTATTGGCAAAAAACGTTTCCCATAGTATCACATCCCAAAATATTTTACTCAAATTATCATTTGGCAAAAAATCATTTGCCAAAAAAACTTATCGCAATTTTACAGTTAATATTTTTTTTTGGCAAATTATTGTTTCACAAATAATTACTTAGTCATGTTTCATATTACCAAGTATTATTTAGTAAAATGTATCATTTGGTATAACGTACTCTTACCAAAATATCGGATGACATAATAATCTACTTTTCTAGGAGCAGTTCGTTTCTGTGGGAGGCGCATGCATAGCGTTTCTTTTTTGCGGGGGACGCAGTTCTAACCTAACCTAACCTACTTTTCTGGTAGCAGTTGGTTTCTGTGGTTGGTTTGTGCGAAATGTCATTTTGAACAAACATTTTTTTGGAATACAATATTAGCCAAAATAAACGTTTGCTTAATAAACGTTTTTCGTAATAAAATTTGTCAAAGTAAAATTATGCCAAATGATAATTTGACCAAATGAATAAAATGTGAATATGCTAAAGATTTGTTTGGGAAATGAAACTACTGCGATAAGTTTTTTGGGAAGTGAAATTTGGCGAAAAATATTTTGCCGAAACGGCAGTACACCCTGGCAAACACATCTCTCCCCCAAAAACGCCACCATGACCGGTATTTTAGATTCAATAGATTCCTAACTATGCTTATCCTTAAGTAGCTGGTGGTGGTGACTCGTTGAGTTACTGGTATTTATGGGCGGCGGTGAGCATTTCAGAACGCCCACTTGCTCGTTTGCCTCCGTCTCATAATAAAAAACAACCCTGTCTCAATAAGTCACCATAGTCCCATAGAGGAAGTCAAAGGGCATTTATTGCGAAAAGATAGTAGGTACAATTGCGGATCATACTGCGGTTTACCTTTACATTACAACTAACAATGGGCAATCCTCGACATTATGCATGTTTCAACATAACTCAATCCGACGTAATCGGAGAACAAATGTGAATCAAGTTGGCAGTCATCCATTACTGAATTCCATTGCAATCCGATTGTAGAAATTATTTGTTTTGTTATTCCTCGGTTGGATGAGAAAAAAAATCACCCCCACTTTACGTCTATGGGATGGGAGGTAGGTAAACTAAAAAAACTTTTTTTTTTAATTTTTTATTGTACCGACACATAGACATGGCGAAACTATAAGGGTTCCGTTTTTGCCATTTTGGCTACGAAACCCTAAAAAGGTTGTGGTCACAGCCACCCGAAAATCAGTCAAGTGCGAGTCGGAGTATGCACTCTCCCATGAACAATCATGACTCATGGACGACTTTTAATTTGATTTTTTCCTTTTTTCCGTGCATCAAGACATTGGCCTATCGATCTCGATTGACTGTGAAAGGGTTTTGTGTGAATACACGCAAATTCTATTAGGGTTGTGGTTTTGCCCATCATGTCCACAACGGTGGATCCTCCCTTGAGCCCAGTTGTTTTTTTTCTCTCTCCAGAACCTTGTTCCAGTTTTCCAATCTTTTTCAAGAGTGGATTCCCAAACTCCTTGCCCCGCTCGACGAACAACACCTAAATTTTTTTTTTATTTCGGATTTGTCTGCAAGCCTCGTGGGATAGGACCGCGAACAACAGATTGACACTCATATCAGCCGTAGCACGCCCACTTTCGGACACAGGCCTCCCCCAAAGACCTAGCGGATGGAAGCGGCCTGCATCCACCGAAGCACTAGTGTAGGTACACAAACTTTGCATCACTGACATCACGAAAAACATGTAGGCAAACGAATTGCTACGGCACCAGGACACTGGTATTGGTAAAATACCCAACAGAAAATTTTAATTTGGCGAATTACAAGGACGTCCCTAAACAAATTCCCAATTTCCAATAACCGATATCCGAAACGAGGACCTTAACAACATGACAGTCCTTATTAAAGACGAATCGCCGGCACAGAATTGCCTCCAATTATTTTTCCATCAACCCTAATCCTATTAATAGCTCAATCCCTCCGGGAGAACTGCATTCAGCGTATCTTCCTAATCTCAGGCCTGAAAGGCGGAAATTACGGAACGGAGCAAGAATAATGGGGGTAGATGAAAAAGTTAATGGATGCATGATTTTAGTACAGGATACTTTTAAAGGTCTCATGTGTCAGTTCGATACTGTTACACACTTCGCGGACTCGTTCACGCAGAAGTGACATAATTTGGAGAACGGTCTGTTGCCTATACGCACCGCTGCTCCGCGTAAAGCCGTGGTGGCCTAGTGGTTTGACCTATTGCTTCAAGCAGGGACGTAGGTTCGAGCCCAGTCTCACACCTCTTTTCGGAATTTATGTGCGAAATTACATTTAAAATTTACCATGAGCTTTACAGCAGGCAGCACAGAAATTTTATGGTGTGTGTGAAGTTCTCAATCCGCACTGGGCCGAGAGTAGGCCGTTGCCGTGCATTGGGACGTATATACCTAGACCCGAGATGAGATAAATGACGCGCCGCTTAAGGCGTTGGCAATTTGCCCTACGGAAGTACTAGATAGTTTCAATCAATAAACTTGATATGGGTAAATCCGGATCTGAAGATTCAAAAGAGTCAGATCCGTATTCGGATCCGAATCCCTTATTGACTCCTGGCAAATCTTATCGACTTGGGGAGTTACTAACTTCGACCAACCTATTGGATCGAGCGACTCGCGATCGGCGATTCAACACTCACTTCTCTTTCGTTCAATCACGTCGGATCGGATCGGGTATGTACCGTCCCGCTTACGCTAATAGCATTTATTACAAGAGGAAGAGGGAAAGCATAATGCAAATTTCAGAGCCGTTCCCCGGAGCCAGTTCGCCAGTAGTAAGCAGGTATATCCGAAGTGACTCACAGAATTAAAAGAGTCATTAGAACGAATCGGTACTTCAGTACCTCGGTACCGAACCGATCCGGATCGGCCATAGACAAACTAATAATCGCTCAGAAGAACCGGAGTCAATAAAGGAGTTGGAGTCGATAAGCGGATTCGATACCGACACCGGAGCTGGATTTAGTGAATCAGATCCCTTCTCGGAGTCGAGTTTACCCATGCATGTCTAAATCTAAACGTAACTCAAGAAAAACACGATGAGCTATCAATGAGAAAACATCACTTTCGCATTTGCTATTTCAGTACAGATCCCCGTAACCACGGGCAGTCCATCTATCTTACTTTATTTTGGTTCGACAGACCGATACACCCACGGTGTTGATACGGGAGCAACGACGTCACTATGTATTTATAACCGCGTCACACAATCCCACGCAACAACAAGTTACATTGTCCACGTATCTCTCTAACTACTAACAATTAGTTTTATTTGTCGCCTTTTGTATAAGATAACACGTGCTTTGTGCCTGGTCATTGGCAACTTGCAAGTATAAGAGAAAAAAACACGTTTTAATATTGGAATTATAATGTGGCATTACAGACTTGCAGAGTATGCCGGCGACATAATGTCATTTTAATTTATTTTATTATTATTTTGATGATACAAAAGGCTTGAAACTGGTACAGTCGAGTTCATAAACTTGTGAGTAAAAATTTGATCAAAAATATCTGAACACGCTTCTACGCCGTTAACAATAGAGTCGTGTTCAGATATTTTTGATCATCAAATTTTTGCTCACAAGTTTATCGGTATACTGCGCTGGGCCCTTAGAGTATATAGAAGCAAGGGTAGGCCCAATTTCTCGAAGCATATTAGTCTGATAATATTAGTGTTTTGTTTCATTTTCTCATTCAATTTACGAGGCAATATGACGCTAATATTATTGAACCTGTAAGCTTTAAGCTAAGTAATATATACTATGTATATTTTTACGATTAGGGTCTGATCTAAAATTTTCTTAAAAACACTGTGTATTTTTTTAGCACACTATTAGAGTTATTAGAGTGCGCCACTTTATGAAACTCGATATTGCGTTATTTTTTATATTTCTAATTGGGTAAAATGGTTATACACAGTATCCTATAGTGAAACTGAAGTTTTTTTTTTTTTTTTCAAAACAAAATTACAGATAGATTGAAGATATAGTGCACAATGGTTCTCGGACGGTACGTATTAATTATTGTAACCAATATGTTATTCATACTGCGGGCTTAATTTACATGAAAATTTAACTAAGTTGGTTTGTGAATAATATTCAATCTTATTTTAGTGTACTGAAGGACTAATAAACAGCAACGGGTGTACTTGTTATTAGTCTATATTAATGTATGTTATGTACTTAGATGTTGAAATCAAATTGCGGTTGTGTTTTTCATGGAAATTCGTTGCTCAGGTAGGCAGGTGTTTTTCAGTTTGTATGGAATTTAACACGGTAATTAAGTATAGTAAAAAAAACGAATTCTGACTGCCTTAAAAAACAAGTGTAGTACCTAGACACTAGTCTAAAGCTCTGTAAAGTAGCTTTAAACTTCGACAGTCGGGACCCATTCAAAATCGCTTCCTGTCTGTACCAAATCTCTAAACTGATTTTAAAAGAACTAAGTACAAGAAAAAGTTGGAAAACCCCCGACTTGGTCACTACAAAGTTCAATATCTCAAAAACGGCTGAACCGATTTTGATACAACATGTCTAAGAACTATCGCTAGAAAACCTGCTTTCAAATAAAAAAAACTGCATTCAAATCGGTCCACCCGTTTAAGAGCTACGATGCCACAGACAGACACACATAGCGGTCAAACTTACGAGTATAACACCCCTCTTTTTGCGTCGGGGGTTAAAAATTACAGCTTTCCAGTATTACCATCTCTTAGCTGAACCACAGACTAACGAGCGGACATGGCAGAACTATAGCAGTTCTTTGTAGGCCTTCTCTTCTAAGTTACTGCGCTCTTGACAGAGTTCTCGTGGACGCCGCATGAGGATCGCGTTCCCGTTAAAATCTCAATTTGTATGGAAACACGAACATCGCAAACGTTCCGCTAGAGGCGCTGTTCGTGTTTCCATATAAATTGAGATTTTAACGCGAACGCGATCGAGACGTATTTTGTAACTGAAAACTTACACTAAGGGTACTGAGGCCGTTTTGCCTAACGTTTTTACCACTCGCGATCGCAATCTAATGACAGTTTTTGTATGCGAAGTCAGTCATTTGATCGCGATCGCGAGTGTCAGAAACGTTAGGCAATACGTCCTCAGGCAATGAATCTTCATGACGACATTCTTGGGAAAATGGTGTGGTGGTTTCCAAGTTCATAGTTAGCTAGTTGTGGCCACCGACTCCGCCCACGTAGAATTCATATACCGCTATCCCGCGGGCATTTTCCGGAATAAAAGCTGTCCTATGTTCTCCTGCAGGACATAGACTATCTATACACCGAATTTTATCTAAATCGGTTTAGCGGTTTAGACGCGATGAGGTGACAAACAAACAGAATTACAAACTTTCGCATTTAGGTAACTATAATACGTATTAGTGGAATACAATAGAAAGCAATGCCGTGCACCCCTCCCACATAGGGTCCCTTAGTCCTTTTACGACACCCACGGGATAAGATTTAAAAAAAAGATGGTGATGATGAGAGATGAGTCCTTCCTATTCTAAAACCAAGCACAGCAGGAATCACGGAACCTTGAAAAGAGCGTCAAGTCCAGTTAGCAAGTCAATTCATACATACGACAATAGGCAAGTCACGTATCTATTATAAGAACATTTTCACGTGACAATATTAAAAGAGAATAGGGCAGTTTCGAGCATATGCTTAAAGTAACATCACCGGTTTCCTTTTCCGCATAACCAGTTGCGTAATTTTAGTGCACCGGTTAACGGTTAAGAATTTATAATTGATTCGAGTTCGCGAGTTTGGAAATGTTTTGTAATAGTTATCAGTTATGTTCTTCAAGGATTTTAGTCGATTTGTTGGCCTCACAGAACTCTTTGTAAAAGTTTATTGTAATGTGGGTAGGTATAGGTAAATTGTATGTATATGTATATTACGTGTGAAGTTGAATTAGTATCTAATTTTTACATTTAGGCAATTCATTCTTACATTTCATCGGCTACAGGTTAGATCGTCATCAGGGAGCCATTAGCGTGCAGTGAGTCGATTCCAGGGTAGGCAGCTGCTATACTCGAGTCCAAAATTATACTTGGTTTGGATAGGTATTTAACTAAATGTAAACAAAACAACGTCAATTGGCGTTTTAAATATCGAAATTCCCCCATTAAACTATCAAAGCATTTACATTTCTGCATTGAAATACACTAGTCTAGTTTGTATTACAATGATAGATAAGTAAAATGTTTAAAAACCTTGAATATACCAAATCTGGCAGCTGAAGTATGTTTACATTTAGTTAAATACATATCCCAACCAAGTATAGGCGAACTTATTAGCTTATACATAACTTATAGATTGACAACTAAAAATGTTACCAGACATAGCAAATAAAAAAATACTCATAGGAATATGACGATAAAAATTTATCGATAACTATAACCATGTGAAGACGCGGAAAAAGATAACAAAAAATAACGTAACGAATATTTCACAATAACGGAAATAGTTCCAAGCAAGCCGCTGGCAGTTAAGTCGAATGACATTATATGAAATATTAATAAAACAAAATGGCGAATTCAACATTTACCGATGCTCAAATTTTTTTTTCAAAATCTTTCAAATAAAAGATTTCTTTTATTATTATTTTGTATAGTTTTTTTCTAACGTCGATATTAAGTTTTTTTTAATATCGATATTACAGCACTGGTGTAACTGTGGCAACATTTGTGTGTAATGAACTGTCAAGTTGGTTCGCCTAACTGGAATAGAGTATAGTTTGCGCCTGTAGCAACGAGCTATCCCCCACAGCAAGATAGGCGGCGCTATATAGTGCTGCCTACTCTCAATAAACACCATAGGGGAGCGTCATGGCTGAATGTCCGCGATCCCATGGTGCTCCCATAACGGCAGAGTTGACAAACGCCGATGTGCTTTTAGTGGGTATGATCCCTAAAGTGAGAGAGCCTCGTATAACTTTCCACTGTGGCCTTTCCAGGCCGGAAGCGTACATTTTCATCAGCATATCAGCCGTAGGACATAGCATCCCCCATAGACTTCCATTGGCTTCGTTTGGAAGCGGCCTGCATCCACCGTGAACACGCAGCTTCAAACAAGTCATCCGTTCATCTCGTTGGTAGACGTCCTATGTACATTTTCGCATTTTCATGTGATAAGGTTTATGCTAGTATTGATGGAGAGACATGTTTGTGACACCACTATCAAGGACAAGTCTGTTTTGAATTGACAAGCGAATGTTGATTAAATTCTGCACGCTTATGTAAATTACACACTTTGTCAACTAAAATTCTTTCAACCAGCCAGATGGCATGGCCACAGATCAAGTGACCCAGCGAGCGAAACGTCTTCGTTTACTTGGTCAAAAACGCTTTCGTGTGTCTGTCTGACTGTACTCTTCCACAGTTCGCTATGTCAACCGATTCACGTGATTTTTTGGGCAGGTTCGATCGATCAGTTTGTAGATTTTTTTCTGAATAGCGCAGTTATCTTCAAGGTTGAATTCATTCATTGACTATTACAAAGTACACAGCAATTACATTTACCACTTAAAATTTTAATACTAATTTTAAGGTACGGACCTCAATCACAGTTTTTTTTTTCATGATTATTGTTATTATTATTATCTTTCCTTATTGTATTGGTATGTATTATTATATTTTGTTTGCATATGCATATATTTGTATATAGAAGTGTATTTTTATGTTAGGATTCTTTTATAGATTTGTGTATTATATTATTAAAAGCAATGTATTGTAGCTTCCACTATCTATTTTAATTTTTAAACTCACTTTTTGTCTGTCCCTGACTGAATGCTCCTCTCATCCACTCAAAGGTTGACTGGTAGAGATCCCTTAAAGGGATAAGTTCGCCTTTGTACTTATATTTCATTGTTTGTCAATTGTGTTTATTTACTTGTTTTGTACAATAAAGAGTTTACAAACATGCATTTTTTTTACAATCGGTAATACCCCGATCGTAGATGTCTAGACTTAAGAGGCGACCTACGCCAGTCACTGCTATTTTTAAACAGACGTGGTATAAAATTGGTGTACTTCGTGGCAATAAAAAAAATATTACGATAATCTTGATCGTATTCCTGAGTTAGTCGTTGCTTTCAAAACACGATTAAACTAATTTGGCTCGATAGATTTTATTGCCAAAGTGAGCTCTTACTTTGATTTAGAAACCAAAAAATACTCCGTTATTTATAAAGACACTATAATCAAATTACTAAGTCTGATTTACAAACAAAACGTAATAATAATATCTGTCGTGTTATTTCTTAAATCTAAATCGTAATTTCTTTGCATTTATTTTATTTCCAAATTTTTGATGAGCAAAGACTTACGCCACGCCGACGACATATTGCTTCTCTGTCACTTCAACGCAGAGAAACAGTGAGCGCTTAGGTGCTCTGCCTGATTGACCTGCGTCGCTTTTCTCCACAAAATTCATTTACGAAAAAAAACTTTTACATTTACACTTCTTTCATAACACTCAATCTATGAGTAAGGAAATTATTATTAAATTACGTTATCACTGTATTTTGGGTATTTAAGGTGTTTTAGGATAGTCAACACCGAGAAATAAATTAAATAACGCACAAAAAAAACAAGAAGCCCTCATACTCGTAATGACAGACAACATGTCAGAAGATGTCAGAAGTTGTAAAGTAAGTGTGTTGTTTATTACAAGAATTAGGTAAGTACAGAAAAATTGGTTAGTAGTCTAAATAGTTTTATTGGCTCCATATTTTGTCTATTACTTATAAACTGATAACTACCATAGTAGGAATATAGGACATGTGTTCAAACTTAATACGTGTCTGGTACGAGTATATAGCCTACCCAACGAAGACCAAAAACTGCCTCTCCGGGGAAATCTCGCGTATAAGTCAATTTGGCATAGTTGTAGGGGATGGTGTTTAAGACCACATACTAAAAGTAGGTACTGATGGGTGGGGGTAGAGCTAACGGGTGGGGAGGAGTTTGTGTAAAAGTCCCATTTAGTTTTTCGTAAATAACTCGTAATAAGCCGTGGTGGCCTAGTGGTTTGACCTATCGCCTCTCAAGCAGAGGGTCGTGGGTATAAACCCCGGCTCGCACCTCTGAGTTTTTCGAAATTCATGTGCGGAATTACATTTGAAATTTACCACGAGCTTTGCGGTGAAGGAAAACATCGTGAGGAAACCTGCACAAATCTGCGAAGCAATTCAATGGTGTGTGTGAAGTTCCCAATCCGCACTGGGCCCGCGTGGGAACTATGGCCCAAGCCCTCTTGTTCTGAGAGGAGGCCTGTGCCCAGCAGTGGGACGTATATAGGCTGGGATGATGATGAAATAACTCGTAAACCACAGCAAAAAATGTTCTAAAACATAAGTAATCTACATAAAATTCTCTACAAAAAAAATTCTAAACATTTTTTTCAAGTATGGCGATGGATGGATGTTTGTTACTCTTTCACGTAGAAACTACTGAACGGATTTGCATGAAATTTGCCATACAGGTAATAAATACCCTGGATTAACATGTTCTACAGTAAAAAAACGCACTGAGGTCTCTGAACCAGATGATGATACATCTACACTACACAAGCACTATTTTAGTACAGTTAGTACCTACATTATTTTGAGACACCCACTAAATAACATGACTTATATAAAACAAATATTTACTTTATTAATCGTTGGGCAAAGTAACTTATTGATTGAATTTTATAACGGGCAAAGTTATTTAGACAACATTGCCCACATGCGTTATAATAGTAGAAAAAGTTCTCACTTACAGGTTCAAATACTGCACTTTGTGCTTTTTGTATTAGTGTTAATAAAATATCCTTCTTTCTTTCTTTATACGTAATTTCTCCACTCTTGGAACTCCAGTTTTATAAATCTAAAGTACAATTAAAATAGTAAATAAGTAATTTATTAATTCAGACAAAGTGATTGCATTTAGTCGTTAGGTAACAGTTCATAGTTTGGTTTTTCTAGTAAGCCGTCCCTTTTATCAAATGGGCACAGTTTTTTCTGCGAGTACTCGTATCTCCAGAATATTTATGTTGAGTATGAATATCCTACTTGTGTCAGTTCTTGACTTGTTTTTTTAATGTATTTATTATCAGTATGTAATCAAGCGATTTGTTTCAAATTTTAAAGTTGTTCTTTATATAGATTTACATCGCCACTCAAAAATCATATAAATTTAAAAAAAATACCAAATAAAAAGACACATTTCTTTTATTTGGTTTTGAAGTAGTGACACCTCTAACTTTTTTTCTAAGAATTAACCATACATTGACCTACTACTTGCCGAAATATCAAAGTTTTGTAGGTGGTACTTCCTATTAAAAATAAGGGACATACGTGGCCTAGTTCTGTATTCAATCGGTGTTTTTAGTGTCATATACAAACTGTTGTTGTTATAATTTGTTATTGGTTATTAGCGTTTAACTCATAAATATGATAAAATTATTAGAAAACTCAAACATAATATACAGGTGTTTGTATACATACGACATTGATAGAACACTGATTGAATACAAATTGCTGATTTTTGACAGGACCCCCTGTCCCCTGTTTGGAGTAACGCCTGGAAAATTTTGATTTTTAGTCAAGCAGGCGAGAAAAAATCTAGAAGTTGACACCTCTGTCATGCTGAGGATGCTGGTCTCTTTTTCTGGTTTTTCTGTGCATCTATATTTCAGTTTGTATTTCCTACCGACTATGGCCTTGTTGTAACAGGATCATAGCGGGTAATATTTGGAATTGGAACTAATATTGACACAAAGTACATTGTGCATTAAGGGCTGTAAAAGGGGATTATTAACGAGAGTCTATTAGAAGCCTGAGCTTAACTGACTTCAGAAAAAAGGAGGAGGTTATTCAATTCGGTTGTATTTTTTATGTTGGTTCTGAATTTTGGGCAAAAAACCGTCAACTTTGCCTTAGGGCCATTTTCTTATAAAATCGATTGCCACGAATGAGTATTTTTTGTTCAATAAAGGGCTTATATAACTCTCTATTGTACATAAAACATATAAAAATAACAGTTATCAGAGCAAAGTACAATGTTTATTTCGTGTTTATTAAAATTTAAGTTTGTAAACGTAAGTGCTTTATAAAATTATAAACGTGGGTAATTTTAAACATGAAACTACCGTGAGACTCACTCATATTAAATATAATGACCCGGATAACTCACGTCTTAAATCGAGTTTAGCTCGACATGTTTCGGGCTAATCCGTAGCCCTTCGTCTAGCGTCTTCGTAATGTGGGTAATTTTACTCAATATAATTTCCACTTGTGATTGAAAAAATTGCCCGCCAGGCAATGTTATGTCTTTTGAATGTTGTATCCGACTGTACGAAGCAAATGAGGTTTTTGGTTTTCAAATAAAAAATCGATACCTATCTGCAAATGGATCCATATTTTAGTGTATACCTACCTAAATGAGTATAGGTATTATAAGTTATCTTCAGTTTTGTCTACATTTTGAGAAATATATCTTGCTTAATTTTTAATATTTTGATATAGGTATTTCACTAGCAAGAAATTACTAATACACTTTTAGAAATGTAGGTGTATTTCATTGGCCATAGTTAAATTAAAGTGTACCTAAGAAAATAAAAGTTATTGTCACCCGAAAGACGTCCACTGCTGGACATAATAGGCCTCTCCAAAGGCTCTCCACTCAGACCGGAGTACAATAAAGAGTCATTGTATTGTATTGGAATGCAGCTTTGAAAATACTCATAATAACCGAATTTTCACATTTTTCGTAATTTCGGCGATTTTCAAGTTAATAAAAACGAATTACCTAAGTACCTAAGTACATAAAATTGAATCAGTTTGAACGTGGGAAATTGTAACGTCATAGCCTTGTCATAGCAGTCAGTCTATGACGTATTCAATACAAACTCCATAACAAACGATCGTTTTGACATTTCTGAAAAACTTTAGCGGTACCGTATTTCGCGGCGCTGCGCGCGAAAACGCGTTGCTGTCAGATAACGCCTACGAACAAATCGCGGTTGCACGCGATCTATCTCAGAGGGGTCGCGGGGGTGAGGTACAAAACCGCTCGCGCAGTTTGGCGTGGGTGGACTCTTAAGGCTAATCTATTATAGGTTAGTAAAATACTTAGACTGGGTGAATTTGTGTCACTCTAAACTGCTGTGTGTATAGTCATTAACATTTATATTATACTAGCTTTTGCCCGCGGTTTCGCCCGCGTGAAATTCGGTTATCGCACGCTGTTTTCTCGGGAACTGTGCATTTTTCCGGGATTAAAAGTAGCCTATGTCACTCTCTGGCCCATAAACTATCTCTATGCCAAAAATCACATCGATCCGTCGCTCGGTTTCGGCGTGAAAGACGGACAAACATACAAACACACACACTTTCGCATTTATAATATTATTGTATGAATTTTTATGTATGTATTCCCGAAATTCTGTAGTACGCATCTAAATTGTTACAGTAAGTTTAGTTTCTTATACCTCATTAATTAGCACTGGTTATTTTCCGAAAATTAGTCATTTCTAAAAACTCGCAAGCCACTAATAAGAAGAGAGTAGAAATTTCTCGTAAGCTAAAATTGCAAGGACGACCGAAAAAGGATTTGTTTACTGTTCCAGCTCAGTCTGTAACTAAGTTAATTATGTAAAGTACCTATAAGTTATATATTTACTCTGTGCATAAGTTATTGCAGAGATTGTGCTTAACCCTTAATTTGGCAGTGTATGCTTTAAAGTGTATACCACATTGCAATGAACATGATTTAAGACTATCTTTTTGTATTTTTTTAAATGTAGATTTTTTTGGACTATAGGGTAACAGCGAGGTTTGAATCATGAACTTTTTTAATTTTGTCAAATTAAGGGTTAAAATAATAACATGCCCTAATTAATTAACACCGTAATTTACTCAAATGTAACACGAAAAAACGATTAAGTAATAATAGGAAAGGCGAATACATAAGTGGCGCGAACGATTTTAGAAGGAAATGAAGAAGAAAAAAACATTTATTTGTGACATTACAAAAAATAAAATGAACTTCCCAAATTGGCATAATCCCGCTCTTGCAGACGGCGCCAGTCTTACTTTAATTAAAGTAAAATAAATTACAAATGCACTGGATAACATTCTTATTATTAGTTCTATGGTATGGAGTGGTTATTCATTTGACCTACCAGTATTCTCCGTTTTCTACTTGAAGCTGTTTGCACCAGTATTTTCACTGTGTAAGAAAGTCCACTCAGGCTGCAAGATTAACCATTAACGTTATACTTGTTGCCATCGCCAATACTTGCCGAACTGTGAACCTTATTTGCTTGTAATAAGGTGCAAAACTGGTCAGTAGCTTAATTTCTAGGCGATTGTACCGCCGGAAACCCCATTCACTTTTGATTTCTATTCGATCAAAATAAACCTTGTAATGTGTTATAATTACGTACAGTGAAGGCTTTTCCTTTTACTAGAGACTTGGTAGGTACTTCCTCGGTTTTATGTTTGTTTTTACACGCTTTTCTTTAGCTTGCCTTGTTTATTTATTTATTTCTTTGTTTATTAGTTTGGGTCAAATCTTGGAAGCTAAATTTGACTCACGTCCAGCGGTCCAATTGACTTGAAATTTGGCATGCTTATGTAAATTTGGTGACAATACCATAATCTGGTAGTGACATCTTGGTGGTCTTGCCAGGATCGTCTCTGCAACTCCTCAGTGGTAATAAGTACCCACTTGAAATTTGGTACGGATATGCAGTTTAGATGACAATGGAAGTACAGTCAGCAAAAAAAACTTATTCTGTATTTAAAATTAAGTCGAAGAACAGATAACCGTTGGGAGAGAAAAGTCCTTGAGTAGCGACCACGAACCTGAAGACTAAGATTTGGCTGGCCTTTCACAAGAGACTCTAACGACATCGACATAGACATGAGAGTTGCGGGCAACCGGTAGATGCATATGGCGGGTTGTCGTTTATTGTGCATTCTAAGGGGAGCCATTTACAAATCATTCCTTTTAGTGTTTACGTAACTATATTCAAGCCAGTATCTATTTACACAATGAAGTTAACGATTTTTTTATAAGCCTATATGTGTGTCTTACTAATGTGCAAAGGTCTCCCTTCTTGACCTCCACATCTCCCTATCCAAAGCCACATCCGGCCACGATAAGAGAAGGTTATTTAAAAAAGAAACTTAGCATTTAAACTTAGGATTCGTTTTGGTTTGACAACCAATCAGAAATTGGTCAAAATCGGTTAACGTTTAGAGGGTGAAAAAACCTTATCATATCACAGAAAATACTTACGAATGGTTTTCGCTGCACTACGTATAGTGTATGTGTGACAATCAAGGCCGCTTTTTTTTTTAGAGTAAGATATCTCCACCACCCATAGACACCTGCAACACCAGGGGGATTGTAGATGCGTTGCCAACCTAGAGGCCTAAGATGGGATACCTCAAGAGCCAGTAATTTCACTGGCTGTCTTACTCTCCACGCCGAAACGCAATATTGCAAACACAGCTGCTTCACGGCAGGATTAGCGAGCAAGATGGTGGTAGCAATCCGGGCGGACCCTGCACAAGGCCTACCTACCTTGCTTACCTCTAAACGCCAGCGGGCAGCAACTCGATGAGCGTCTCAGCCGCGCAATGAACAGATTCGCTGCCTGCCCCTGCCGCGCTACCCTCTGAAGTCCAGCCCGCAGCCTAATATCTGTATAGTACCTGGGTCAAAATTCTTTTCATTGTCTTGCTTTTTTCCCCGAAAAAATGGCACGGAGTTTTTTTTTATGGAACCTGGTGGCATTTTTAATTTTTCTGTAGTTAAATATTAGTTAACCCGAAAAAAACAAATATTGGCTCCACATTTTTTTATTATTTCTTAGTTAGAAGACATAAATAATATCGTGACAGAGTGGTCAGAAACAATGCAACGAAAAGAATTTTGACCCACCTACCTAACATAAAAAGATGCGCTCGTGACTTACCGCAAAAAGGAAATTAAACTCTCCCATCTTAAAGATCCTCCGATTCTCGTAAATAAGAAGGAAGCGCCAACACCGGCACTGGGGGGGCTACTACGAAATTCTAAAATCGAAGTTCGTAACGTACCGTCCCTCTCACTCTCGTATTAAATAACATAAGCTTCAGCGGGACGGCAAGATACGAAGTTCGAATAGGGCCTGAGCCGCTAAGGTGTAAATTCCCCATAAACCATTTAACTTAAACGATTCCTCGTGGCAGCGAGTTAGAGGCAATTGGGTCACAGTCTAATTAGGTCGACTGGCACCATTGACGGACGTCTTATGGGAACCATGATTACCTTCCAAATAATAGCACCGCAGGGATTTACTTAACGGCATCGCCGCAAACCGAGGACGTTGCTGATTATTCCACGTGAAAACTGCGGTAAACAAAGCCCTCTCCAGAGAATTAGAGGGAGATTCAACTCTGGGGTTACCTGTAATCTTTTTATCCTTATGTGTGAAATGTTCTCTTTCATTAACGAACAAATACCGTGGCAAACAATCTAGCCCTCAAATGTATGTATGTGCCAAATTTTGTGCCGCTGAGTATATAAGTGTTTTGCTGGTCTACACCCAGTGTCTTGATCATGGGTCCCATTGGCTCACATAAAATTGTGTGTTATGATATAAACTTTTATGAAAGACATTTCAGACTTCAAATTTTATAAGAACTTTGCGCCCCCCTTGAACGTATGTGAGAGTTCATACATTTTGCATATTTCGCCCAGTGCTTGAACGCTACTGCGAGTTCAAACAAATTGGCTGTTTTACTATGAACCACAGCCAACGCTTGCTTGCAATTTAGGCACTGGGCGAAGTCGCGAGGACTTGGAATGGAACTAGAAGTTCAATAATCTAACCTAACCAACAAAAAGTTGGAACAACGTTTGTCACTTCAAAGTTCAATATCTCAAAAACGGCTAAACCGATTTTGATAAAACATGTCTAAGAACCATCGCTAGAAAACTTGGAAATAAAAAAAATCGCATTCAAATCTGTCCACCCGTTTAAGAGCTACGGTGCCACAGACAGACTCACATAGCGGTCAAATTTATAACACCCCTCTTTTTGCGTCGGGGGTTAAAAATGAAATGAATGCCGGCTTAAATTCATACAATTTTACAAGGTATTTTCACAACGATTTCTCCCTAAGCTACACTGCCATGTCATTAATCTACATCTTCATAAATGAGTGTCAACGTTGTGACATTGTAAAAATTTGATTAAGCTTCAACCATTGATCAAAATGTGCCTCTGTTTTTATAGATACAAGATATTTTCACCATTTCTAAATCTTATCACTATCACGCACGCTGGTTAAAATTTAAGGGATGTTTACAAAAACTACATAACTAACATTTTTGGCTGATTAGAGTTATTAAATTGATATCATAGTGTTCGTCTAAGGAGCTAGAAGTAGTGCAAATGATACTGTCGAAAAATTACCCCATTTCTCTAAAATTGTTACCTTAAAATATGATACCCATTTTACAAAAACTACATAACTACATTAATTTTATAGCTAGTAATAGGGATGACAATAGCAGCGGATGTTAGGATTAAAAAAAGTTCACATAATTAAGTAAAATAAACCTGTATTTCTTAGAATAAGAAGACGTTTCCTAGGAAACTTTGTTTTATTTTCGTACAAAAAGAGCATAACTAACAAAATTTTACAAAAACTGCATAAGTGACAAACTTATTTTACTATTTTTTTTTCAACAAATACTGGTCTTTGAAATGTGTAATGGTACTAATGGTATATATCTGAACTATTGGCCACTTACTAAAATCACCTATAAAATATTTAAATATAACTAGTATGTAAAAAGACATTTACTTTTTTTCGTTTCCTTATTAATCATATCTAGTGTAGTTGTGTTGTTTTTTTAAACATCCCCTCAATTGATTTTTCCAGTTCCACTTGGTTTCATTCGTTTTGCGAATGTGATGGCCCAGTATTCATCATAAAACGTGACATTTTGATAAACGAAGGGTTTACCCTGCCAACATTAATGTTGCATCGCAGCGCAACATACGTAAATCATGTTTTAGCCGCGCCCACGACAGTGTTTTGTTGTTTTAAATCATGTTTTTATTCGGCTTTAAAAAAAGGGATTTTGTGATCTGACCAATTCATACCTTCAAATAGGCACATTGTAATACGTTTATTTTCTTATTGAGATTGTAGCGAAGTACAGTCAACCGATTGGATTCCTAGATGGTAAAATAAGATTATACACCGTGGTTTTCTTTATTTCCGTTAACTTCAATGAACGGTTTAATTCATTTATAGAAACAAAAAAATAACTTATTTCATATTCATAAGCTTGATAAAAAACGTAAACGTGATGCAGAAGACAGAAATCAAAACAACTCACTTTTTAATCCTCTTAAATGAGCTAAATACGAGTTAAATAAAAACACATTAGTTACGAACTTTAAAAACGTCATAGATTAAGGATACATTATTTTTTTGCGCATAACTAATTAATATCTTTAAACAGTAAGAGTTGGCCCACTATTTTTGGGAAAAATTAACTTCATTTGATTTGTTTATTGTTCCCTTAAAGTGCGCCAACAGCATTGTGCAAATGTTTGCAAACAAACCTAAGCAAGTTTAATTTCATTGAATTAATCGATGTCCTACAAACAACAGCTATTAAGATCATTTTGTAATGGGTCTGAATAATCTGAGTAAATAAATACATTTTAATTATTATTAAAGTTAACAGAAATCGAAAAGAACATGTTGTACTTATATTTATTTTTTTATTCACCAGCTCCCGATTATTTTACTGATTTGTGCCGCTCCGGTGGACACCTTGGGCGAAGTAAAAAGGCCCAGCTTATTGCCACTGTCTGCATTTTTATTGCTAGAACAATAACCATCAACTGTGCAACATTGTGCCAATCTATTCCGCCACCCGCCACAAGACATTGATAGAAAACATGAGTCATATAAAATGCGTGTTTTCTCGATAAATTTTACTGACGAGCAAAGTGAATTGGTCACTTATTATTATTCGTAACTTTTAAGGGTACCTATCTTTCGAGAAATCCACACTAGACTCCTAGATGCGGGGGCCAGTTTTAATCATAATATAATGGACCTAAATACTCAACGTCAACTTATACCTATGCGAATATGAGTTTGTTTGTTACGCTTTCATGTTAAAACTGCTGCACCGATTTAGGTGATATTTTGTATGAAGATAGTGTGAAACACTGGGAAGGATATGTAGATTTTATCCCGGACAATTTAAGAGTTCCCGCGAGATAGCGATAACTGAATTCTTCGCGGAAAAAGTGACGAGTTCAGCTTAGTAATTAATGAGGTAATAAATTCATACCCCCTTATTCATAAACGACAATCAAACCTATTTTAGTTAAAATGCCGCTAAAATTCGTTTGTCCCTATCTGTCACTTCGACATTTGTATTTGTTAAAAAGGGACAAAGCATTTGTTAGTTAACATAGGCTTGTTAAGTTTTATGAATAAGGGGGATAGTGTTTACACTAATTGATCTAGAATTCAAACTAAATAAAAATATACCGTGGATTCTAGACGGTGGATTCAACTGAAAAACATACTTAGTATAGTATAGATAAACATACACATAGAACACCCATTACTTTGGTAATAAAATTCGTATTCATTCATCATACAAGCGTCTTCTTTTGCGATGTGGAAATGCTTTACACATATTTTCCGACCTGCAGTGGCCACAGTGGAAAATTATGTGGGCCTCTCTACCATATTTGTCCACTCTGCCGTATTGGAAGTGTTCTCAGACATTCAACTATGAACTCGTAACAATAGTCTGCCCTTGCCGGGATTAGAACCCGGGATCTCTACCTTCATAGTCGTGTCGCTGACCTCCGGTCTAGTGACGACCGGCCGGAGGGCCGTCAACCTCTATTTAAATTTTATATCGTACTAACAAAACCCTAGGACAAAACAGAAAACAGAAGTTTATGTAAGCTGTACAACTGTTTAAACTGAGCGTTCGTGACTTTTATCACTATTTGACATTCCACGTATGTTATTTATGTGTTGACGACTGTATCTAGGAAAAGAATAAAGAACACAATAAAATCGAAAATACAAACTGAGACATGGATGCACAGAAAAACCAGAAAAAGAGACCGGCGCTGGGAATCGAACCCAGGTCCTCAGCAATCCGTGCTGCGTGCTATAACCCCTAAACCACCGCTGGACAGGAATCTAGACACGAATTTTTCCTATGCATACATATCTCAGGTTGCTTATTTCTACTACGCTACTTATGCAGCAGCACTAGCGACATCTATGTTCCGCTCTCATCGAGAGACGTCACACTCTTTCGGAACCAACCGCTCACCCAGACAAGAGATGTCGCTACTAAGCAATCAAATTGTGATTGGTTTTTTGAAGTCTTTTTGTATTTTTTATTTCAACTCCAAATTTGTTACTTTTACATATTTTAGCACTTGACCCCATCCATAGTACGGTCAAGGAGTTTAACCCTTTATAAGGCCCCATTTATTGGAACATACTATCACAGAATCAAAAGCAGCTATCGAATACATACCTATCAAAGGATGTTTTTAAAGCTAGTAGTATTTTCAATAATTACAATGAATATTGTAACTTATTACTAAAAGAATAAGGCAGAATTTCCAAATCAATGCACGTGGTCGCTAAATCGCCTCTACCTTATTAAGGGTTAATTAATCAGCCACCATGGAACCTTTTCAAAGGAAAGGTCATTACGATTTTCCTTGTTAATTAATGCGATGTCACTATGACGTTTACTGTGAAATTTAAACTCCTTGACCGTACAGGCTTTACTTAGTTTGGCACTAGGTCAAATGGTGCAACTGTACCATCATGATAATATTTTTTACAATGTCTATTTTTTCAACAGAGAGCGCTCGCAAGAATACGAAGCAACATGGTGCTTCTGGCGGCGGCGGCGGCTGATCGTGGCCCTTCTGGCTTTCTTCGGCTTCTTCAATGTGTACGCGCTGCGAGTGAATCTCTCGGTGGCCGTCGTTGCCATGACGGAGCGAGTGGAGACCAAGCTGGATAACGGGACAGTCGTGTTAGTAAGTATACAATACTAATGATGTCCTCCATGTCGTGTCGGATAAAGGCGAACCTTTTAGCTTCTTTATAATGTGCCCGAATATTCTTTATAGCACACAGCAAATCAGTACACTTTGCTTTATATTGACACAACATTCAGGGTAGGGTAGGATAGGTATACATTTGTTAAAGGAAGAAAGCTACGTCGGTCGATTTCCAATGCCCGTTTCGTTTCTTTTTGCTCTCACTCTCACTCAAACTAGCACATTCAAAGAGTCGTATAATAAGTCAGCCGTTCAGTTTGAGTTTGCCTAAACATGAATCTTCTTTTTTTTATTTAATCAAACGCCACATGTTAATACACAAAATGTTGGTATCGCCAACAAACTGGAAACCCACTTGCTCGTTTGCCAACCAGTCGAATAAAAAAAAAGACATACGCCCTTAGACGTTATACGTAAAAAAGGTCTTTGGGTTTTATTTAGGGGTTGCAATAAGTTAGCATGCATGTTATGATATTGCTAACGAGCGAGTGTGATGAAATATTTTTAAATGTACCTAAATGTTTTATACCAGTTGCATTAGGTAGGTAATACTAGCTGAGTGGTCCAAATTCCAGCCTCACTTTACGTTCCGATAACTCATGGGTACTTATCATTACGGACCATAAAATTGTTAAAGGCCGTCAAGGTCCCAGTCGAGGGCATGGCGGCCATATTTTTTTATTAATATCGCAGACATTCCCTGTTCGCACCCTTTCCTGAGTTAAGCCGGCAAATTAAACCTTATGGCCAAGTACGTAAAGGCCAACCCGCGACCCCCTTTATGTCTCCCTAACCACTGACCAAGTTCAATACTGAAAATGCCACTTTAATTCATGCTCTTATGTTCCCTCGCGTAGACTCGTAATACAAAGAAGTAAAGTTTATACTTGTCTGAAAATGCTTATGTTGCGTGAAAAGTTACAGTGGTCTTAAAACGCTAAATTTCAGCGATCATAAAAAATCAATCTGTTATGGTTTTCGTATGTCGCTGCCTTCTATTGCTGACTGGAAAAAAAAACTCGTAATTGTTGCCAGTATCAACAATAAATACCTGCTGTGTACCTAACGATTTTTGTTAAAAGAAGTACCTATTAGATATGACTTGTTTCCTCGCTTTATCTGTAGAACATTCAACTTGACTTCCAACCAGAGGCCTTGTTGTCTGACATACATGGAATTACAATCGTTTTCACCATTTCTTTCTTTCACACGGCATAAGACGAGGGTAGAAGGAAACGATGAATTCGATCTTAATCTGTAATCTCCCAGGATAACAAAATCAAATTTGTGCCTCTGGGAGAGGACAGGTTAAACGTGAAGCCTGCAGTATTGTGACGTGAAAAATTTGATTAGACAATCGAGCTCCTACCTAATTCTGCAGATCTTAAAATAAATGTAATCATGGATAAAACCGGTTACAAGTCATTTAAAATTAGAGTAATGTGGCATATTGCCGTAAAACCTGTTTGCATTTGCATGCCGAGTTAACCCATAACATTAAGTTCCGTATCGAAATACAAACAGACATGGATGCACAGAAAAACCAGAAAAAGTGACCAGCGCTGGGAATTGAACCCAGGTCCTCAGCAATCCGTGCTGCGTGCTATAATCCCTACATCACCGCTGGACGGACAGGAATCTAGACACGAGTTTCTCCTATGCATACATATCTCAGGTTGCTTATTTTTACTTCGCTACTTAAGCAGCAGCACTAGCGACATCTATGTTTCGCTCTCATCGAGAGACGTCACATTCTTTCGGAACTAACCGCTCACCCAGACAGGAGATGTCGCTACTAAGCAATCAAATTATGATTGTTTTTTTGGAGTATTTTTTATTTCAACTCCAAATTTGTTACTTTTACGGGTATCCCGTGAAACCATATCGAAAATACAAATTGAGACATGGATGCATAGAAAAGCCAGAAAAAGATACCAGCGCTGGGAATCGAACCCAGGTCCTCAGCAATCCGTGCTGCGTGCCTCTACACCACCGCTGGACAGGATTTTAGACACGAATTTCTCCTATGCACACATATCTCATAGTTTGCTTTTTTCCACTACGCTACTTAAGCATCATCAATATCAGCCGTAGGACCAGGCTTGTCATGCGTACGGTATTCTACCGAACCGTTCGGTATTTTAGCACTGTGTTCGGTGTTCGGTATAACAAAAATACCGAAGTATGGGCGGTTCGGTATTTTTTTTTCTCCCTTATAAACGAATCAACTGTCAGATTTTACGCAATCGACAATCGATGTGGCCGCTTCGTGCACGCGCTCATTGTTTTCGAGCCATTTCGCGGATTGCGTTGAGAGCGTGTTCGGTACATATTTATTCGAAAAAGATCTGGCAACCCTGCGTAGGACATTCACTGTTGGACATAAGTCCCCCATGCACCTCCAATTTGCTTCGGTTGGAAGCGGCCTGCATCCATCGGGAACCCGCGGCTTTAACCGTGTGACAATGGATTTGAATTTTCTATTCGGATAAAATATTTTATCGGTATTTTTTTTTTGTATACTGTACGGTACCAACATATTTTTTCCAGATCCCAGAATTCGACTGGAGTCCAAAAACCAAAGGCTTGGTGCTGAGCTCTTTCTTCTACGGCTACCTGATAACGCAGCTCCCGGGGGGCTGGCTCGCAGCTAAAATAGGAGGTAACAGGTTCGTTCCGTTTACTAGCCACTACACTACACTCACAGCCTAAAGCCGAGTTTATACGTGCAAGAAAAATCGTGCAAGTTGCATTACATTGCGAGGCCGTAAAGCCAACGAGTTTGTAGTGGTCAATCGAGCGCCGCAATGTAATGCAACTTGCACGATTTTTCTTGCAAGTCTAAACTCGGCTTAACCTTCTGACGCCCAAAGTCCTTTATAAAGGACTTATGGCAATTTGAACATCAAACTCTATCATTAATGACATAAAGTTTGATGTTCATAAATCAAAAATTTGACTTGGGCGTTAGGAGGTTAAGGTCTGCCCATTACACCGTAAGACACCGTGATCGTAACAGCAACAAAGTATCCCTAGACAAAGCGTTTTCGTTCGTCCTTTAAGCTTGAAGCACACAGAAAGCGGAGGCGGGGCGGTACGGCGCGGCGCGGAGGCGTTACCGCTTGTAATATTCGAGCTAACATGAAAGAAGGCACACATAATACCGCGCGGGAAATAAGCGTGGCTCGGTATTCTGTGCGCTCTTTCACGTTAGCTCGAATATTACAACCGGTACCGCTTCCGCGCCGCACCGCTCCGCCTCCAGCGTCTCTAGCTTTATTATCCGGACAGCTAAGGAGTCTAATGCTCTGCCAGCTTCTGTGATCCCTGATCGCTACAATCTCTCCGTCTTCAAATCTAGGGTGAATGAGCATTTATTGGGCAAGCGTGCTCCATCTTAGTCACATCTTCGCTTACCGTCAGGGGTGGTTGTCGTCAACGCAAGCTTATTTCTTTATTTAAAGGGTTTCGTGCCATCTATACAACATTCATTCGACGTTAGTAAAAAATGGCAAAAAGTCACGTTTGTTGTATGGGAGCCCCTCTTAAATGTTTATTTTATTCTGTTTTCAGTATTTGTTGTTCTAGCGGCAACAGTTATACATAATCTGTGAAAATTTCAACTGTCTAACAATCACGGTTCATGAGATACAGCCTGGTGACAGACGGACAGTGAAGTAACAGGGTTTCCGTTTTTACCTATGGGTACGGTACCCTAAAAAAAGACACACACACACACACACACACACACACAGACAGTCTTGAACATTTCAATAAAGGCATATTAGTACTGATTGTGAGTCAACACATCAAATTTGTCTTACCCCAAGACTTTTTTGATGTACTGGTATATATTTAGTTTGTTTTAGGTACGTATACGCGATTTTATTTTATCCTGCCTTTTGCGTGCCCTTTTCAGCGTCAGTCGCACTGAAATTCCTTTGTTGATTGAAACATCTTTTATTACCTGCATGACCCATATCACTAGCTTTTTGATTATCTCACCTTATTCTGAGGTATTGTTGGCAATGACACAATAGAGTATTGTGCTAGGCGTATTATACTATTCACGAGCTATGCAAATCGCAAACCGTTAAACGTGTTGAAAATGTATTTGTCTGGAATTTTCTAGTATTTTTATGCATCATTCTACACAATCACTGGTTCATTTTGCTGTTTTTGTAATGTTGAAACAGTTATTAAATGGTAGCTGTTGCCCGCGACTTCGCGCCCTCGAGACTAACTTTATTTTTTCGGGAGAATATAAATATATAGAAGGTATAATGACTGCAAAATGTCACGACAAAATGGCGGGAAAGTGTAACAAACAAACTCACGTTCGAATTTGTGATTTGATTTGTAAGTAAGGATCTGAGATAATTTATTAAATAATTAATTCAATACTATCTAGAAGGTGGGATAGACTGCGCGTAACTACTAGGCACTTACTGAATTCGAAAATCGAAGCTAGCGGGACGGTAAGATACGAATTTCGAATTTTGCACTTCGTATTAGGGTCAGCAACACCTATACTCGACGCCGTATTTAGATTCCAAAAAAGGCCTCGCTCTTGCAGGGGCCTCGCGCATCAACCCAAGCAAATTTTAAAAAATATCTCGTCAAACATGACAAATACCTAAAAAAAAACAAGCATACCTACTTTCGCATCACATACTTTTCACGAAGGACAAAGGGCCTCGTCGCATGAAACATACATGAAATTATTTATTTATGCAGTTAACTAAAATAATTTCCTTGCTCACCCGCGACCTTACGATAGCTAAGCTTATGCAAAATATGCGTGTTCATGCAGTTCCTCCACCTCCACACTGTAAGAACACACACAAATCACACAAACCCATCTATCACCACCACCACACTACACTGACGCGTTTCGAACTCAACCAGAGCTCATCTTCGAAGATGCGTTTCGAACTCAACCAGAGTTCATCTTCGAAGATGAGCTCTGGTTGAGTTCGAAACGCGTCAGTGTAAGATGCGTTTCGAACTCAACCAGAGTTCATCTTCGAAGATGAGCTCTGGTTGAGTTCGAAACGCGTCAGTGTATTGTGGTGGTGGTGATAGATGGGTTTGTGTGTGTTCTTACAGTGTGGAGGTGGAGGAACTGCATGAACACGCATATTTTGCATAAGCTTAGCTATCGTAAGGTCGCGGGTGAGCAAGGAAATTATTTTAGTTCATTGATATGGACCTCCGCAAAGTAACGCCTGATTCAATAAATTATTTATGCAGTTGCATTTAATTTTAGCTTTACAATTATATATAAATAAATTACGTGCATTATTTAGAAAAGTTAAAACTTACCGATGCAAAACTTTTTGATTTTATTGGCAGCACATGAGTAGTTTTTTTTGTAATCTATATACGGCGTTGAGTATAAGCCAGTTGGTACCTTTGTTGTCTTCGCAGGATGTTCGCGATTGGCATAGGGGCTACCTCATTACTGACTCTGTTCACGCCGCCCCTGGCGCACACCAGCACGTCGCTCCTGATCGCCGTGAGAGTCGTCGAAGGACTGTTTGAGGTAATACCACCATAGACGTAGACCCACCCCGGTATGGTCTAGTGCCTACCCCATAGGGATGGGTTATACTTTATACTTGCTAAATCGCGTACCAGGGCTTAAAAGTACGTCCACCCTCTCATACCAGGTGCAGAAACCAGGTATCAAAATACATTCAAAATATTTTCTGTCCAACGCAACGAGATAGTTGCTTCCTTGCAAGTTTAAATTAAACCTTGTTGCAGATAAGATTCAAAATATTTCAATCAAGACGTAATATACTTTGAAAGTATTTTATTTCACGTATAAGCACAATCTGAACCTTATGTGTATGAATATAAGATAATTTTGCTTTGAAGGGACAGTATCTTAGATGAATGAT
This sequence comes from Choristoneura fumiferana, assembly GCF_025370935.1. Lineage (NCBI taxonomy): Eukaryota > Metazoa > Arthropoda > Insecta > Lepidoptera > Tortricidae > Choristoneura > Choristoneura fumiferana. Next base: position 3,027,127 of record NC_133483.1, read on the forward strand.
TGGTCTCGCGCGCTCGCTCGACTAGATACCGCCGGCGTACTTGTCAAATGCGGCAACAAATCCGAGCCCGAGGCGAGTCAGTCGCCTTGCAAACTGTGCGTAAGGTGCATGTACCGAATTTTTGTCATAAACCGAAGTAAAATGCCAGTTTTCGCAGTGAAACTGTTTAAAAATAATACTAAAAGAAATAAGAAGGTCACTGGAATCACATACCATCAGTAAATATCGTATAATTTCAAAATTACAAAATAAAATAACATGAACCCTAAACGCCATCCTGTGTTGCCGCGTACACAAGAATCAAATTCCCCGTGGTTGAGATTTTAATAAATTGAATTTTATTGTTATCATCATTAAATGATGATAAATTTTAATAACTTATTTTATTTAAGTATCTAACGTAATTATTATATGTATATACATAACCTAGTTCTATATTATTTAATGTTTATCTTTGTGATATATATACTGAAGGTGTATAAATTGTTACCCGACACTATTTAGGGGTGAATGTGTCTTAAAATTAAAAATGTTTTTCGTCTTCCCATTCAAAAAGCCCAATCAGCTGATTAACTTAGATATTATGAGAAACGAAAAAAATTTTTTTTTCTTATTTCTACCCATTTTCCTGAAATGTTAACTTTTTACCCGACTGCCCGAAGGAGGGTTACGTTTTTCAAGCGTATGTATGTAAGTATGTATGTATGTGGGATCGTTTGAAGGCAAACAAACTTTTAAAACAAAAAGTGAAAAAAGTTTATTAAAAAAAATTTAAATGGAATACGTAAAAAAAAACAAATGAAAACAGAAAAGACAACTAGCACGTAGGCTCACCCGATCGTAACTCACACTCTTTTACTCATTCGCTCGTCTCATTCACTCCACATTAGTCTTCAGTCATTCGGTCGCTCGTTTACATCAAATCATTCTAACATTAATCCACCCTCATTCCCACATGTATGCATGTAGGTATTTATATTTTATAACATTTTTTTTTTATTTTAGTCTTAATTCACCTGTACATCATATTAGGTTTAACTATAGGTGCAACGTGTTATCTTAACTACGCAAAACTTCTTAGTTGGTGACTCAGTCTATGATTTTTTAGGAATAATATGTAAACATTGAATGTCCTTAAATATATATTTTTTAAATTAAAAGTGAGGCCTGATCATTGATATACCTACATCATACCTTCCATTTTTTAAAGAAGAAACCTACGCCTAACCTATACACAAACATATTAGTACATTCACTCTTAATTACTTCTTCATTTCTAAGTATTTCCCAAGATACATTTGGTAACCAGTAACTTAATAGACCACGGCATAATTTATTTTCCCAATAATTCGGGTAACAGTGGAGCAGCTGGTAACACAATTCGTCACGCACACTGGCATCCTTGCAAATTGTCTTACACCGTTCTTACGCACACTACAATATTGAGTTGCCGCATTCACGAACCTTTTGTTTTAGGTAGCGCGGTATCTAGTCGAGCGAGCGCGCGATACCAATCATTCATCTAAGACGGACATCACTCTGCAGTACCTAAATAGATTTTCATGGTTGTTTTTATGTTTATATTTAATCTTTAGGGGTACAATCGTTTTTAATAGACGTAATTTCAAGTTGTAGATGTTTTTTAAATATGTTTTATATGTTCTTCCATAACTGGCTAAACCATAGCTTATTACAGAATCTGCAAGTGTCATATACAGGAGCCTCAAAGTGTTATAGAGAACTTTGTGTTTAAGTACACATAATTTTGCCAATATTGATCTTAGCTTAGTACATACATAATCAATGTGAGGACCCCAGTTGAACTTGTTGTAGGGCGTGACATACCCGTGCATCCACGCGGTGTGGTCCCGCTGGGCGCCGGCGGGTGAGCGCGCGCGGCTGGCCACTTTCGCGTTCAGCGGCAGCTACGCCGGCACCGTCGTCAGCATGCCGCTGTGCTCGCTGCTCGCGCATTACACCGGCTGGCCTGGCATATTCTACGTCTTCGGTGAGTCATTATTTTTTTTTATTTACATATAATAGCGGGGAAAGAGCAGGTGGGTCACCTCTTACAAATATTCAAATACAAAATAAAAATATATTTATTTCGTTATCATCATCATCATCATCCCAGCCTATATACGTCCCACTGCTGGGCATTTCGTTATCACAGGTGAATTATATGATATAGATGACATTTGATTTAAAAATAGTACAGCTATGATTTGCCGGTTGGCGTACAAAGTTACTTATTTCGTTTTTGTTTTAAATATATTATACTACAGAACTAATATAAGTAAGTCAAACGGTACAAACAGTTGTTAGATTAAATTACATATAACTAAAAATGTAATAATACAATTTTAAAAATGTATGTCAGCATCACTAATATAATCTTTGATATTATAATAACATTTATTTGGAAGAATTTTGTTCAACTGGTTCTTCAAGCTAGGCAGATCCAATTATGTAGTTTTGGAGCCATTACAACTACACTTTTTTTCATTAGAGCAGTGTTACATTGAGCGATACACAGTGAAGGACTGCGGGGTCTAAGGTTGGCGTGTTGTGTTGGTTGTTTCATCTTAAAGAGGCCAATGTTACTTTTTACAAAAATACAGCATTCAAAAATATATAAGCTTGGTAGCGTCAACAACTTCAATATTTTAAAGTAGGGTCTTAGAAAGCAAACACCGCCGCCCGCCCTTCAACATCCACAACCCATAACATAAGTTACGGATGAGTTGCTGTACCTGTACAAGGAATGGTATTTTTATTTTCAGGCATAATGGGGTTGGTTTGGACTACGATTTGGTGGCTCGTCGTCAAGGAGTCGCCCGAAAAAGACCCTCTGATATCACCATCGGAACTTAAATACATACAGGTAATTTTTGCGCAACAAAATGACGTCATTTGAATGTCAATCGAACTAGAAGTTAGCTTCCAGCAGGGCTACTATGAAACTCGAAACTCGAAGTTCGTGTCGTGCGGTCCCTCTGACACTTATACTATTTAATACGAGAGCGAGAGGGACGGTACGATACGAAGTTCGAGTTTCGTAGTAGCCCTGCTGTTCATAACCTTGTTTATCTTCTTCAGGATTCGCGAGGCACGCAGGCAATAGAGGGCTCGAAAATTAGGCACCCGTGGCGGGCCATACTGACCTCTGGGCCGGTGTGGGCCATCGTGATGGCCCATTTTAGTGAAAACTGGGGGTTCTACACGCTGCTCACATTTCTGCCCACTTTCATGCAAGGTAAATTAGAACTTACTATGAAACTTGTTATTATTTTTACATTGAGAAATTTCGCCGTAATAATTTGTACCTAGTGAAATTGGGATGTCCCAAAATTTGACAACATATAATAAATCGAAAACCATTTGGAGAAATAGGCTTCGTGAAGCGTTTTCAGAAATCAGATTCCAAAAATGTGATAAACTGATTTAAATAAACAAAATTTAAGTAATGACCCTCATTTGACCCCTGCAGTGTCTCGTCACAAAGGCAGTTATAAAGCAGGTCTACACTCTTAAGCAAATTGACAGTTTGAAATGTTCCTGTCCTGCTTATAATAGCAAAGAGTGACAAAGATAGAACTTTAATCACATGATGCGCAACTGGCCTTAAACAGTTGTCATTTATCGTAAAGTCCGAAATGTATACGAGTATTTCCAATGTATTTTTACAAATTAAATTATTAAATTACTATGTTACATACAAAAGAATTTAAATATCAGATTTTTAAAAAGATATCTATTTACTATCACACCATTAAATAAACAAAGGAATAATCGAAGCTAAAAGAAGAGAAATAAAATAAAACTATTTGTCATGGTTCATTTAGGACCCTAAACCGTGCTTGAATTATTGTCAAATTGTAATGCCACAGATTATGTTATGTACGACCTGATTTTTTCCAGGCAATGAAATGTGGCTGTCTCACTATGACGTCATCCAGCCTATTTCGTAAAAAATGTATAAAAAAATAAATACTCATCCAAATTCAAAATCAATGAAAATGGTATCTTAAAATATCCTATTCTTTCCAAAAAAAAAAACTATAGGTTATTTTTTTTGGTGCATCCCAATTTCGAGTCCGGCCAGGATCGTCTCCGCAGGACGGAACTCCTCAACGGTAAATGGTGATCTACTCGATATTTGGTACGGATACGTTGTATGGATGAAAACGTAGACAGCAAAAAGTACAGTCAGCGATATTAACTTGTGTATTAAACATTACAATTTTAATAAAAAATCATTAAATTAATAAAAAAAAAATATTTTTTGCATAGTATAAAATAAAGTCACTTATTCCCATCGTGCAATGAAGCCGGGGCGAGCCGCTATTCAAAATTAAATTAGAACAAGAGCACGCGTGGGCATGAAATCGATTTGAAATATGAATGGATTTTGCAACGCTAAATGCCATTTTACCACTGCGCTGGAACTAATTTCGTCGCGCAAATGCCATAAATCTTTATATGGAGTAAAACAATTTGTTATCGTTTATTTATATCGATCACTGCAAAATACTGTGGGTTAATAGCATTTATATCGAGTTCAAAGTGCTGATAAACTTTAGCATTCACTTGTAATGGGCATTATAGCGAATATTACATTACATGTAAAAGTGCACAAAATAAACAGTGCATAAAGTAAAATCTTTGTCTAAGACCAATGCAATCAGGTGCCAACAGCCACAAACAAAAACGTCTCTTTTTTTTGAATAATTCATAATTTATAAAAAAATAAAATAAATCAATAAAACTATGTACTAATGCATGAAAAATAAAAGTTACTTACCTACCTAGTAAGTGAACGAGTGTGTGTGTGTGTGTTGCTATTTAATTTCCTCGCAATCAAAGTGAAAAGCAGAGTGTAAAACCCATTTATCCCTCGACTCCACTCTTGCCGTACTGGCTCGGGTGGCTATATGAACGTATCGGGTATAATGGCTCGTTTTATGTTCTTGTTGTACAGTCTACTATTCTTTAATAGCTTCGATCATTGTACTTAGCATCGCCTCGTGACATTTTCAGACGTGTTCAAGTTCAAGACGTCCCAAACGGGCTGGGTCTCGGCCGTGCCGTATCTGGCCATGGCCATAGTGCTCCAGGTGGCCGGCCATTTGGCCGACTGGCTGCTGCAGAAGGGAGTGCTCTCCAGGACCAATATCAGGAAGCTGTTCAACTGCGGTGCTTTCTTGGCTCAGGTACTTAATACGAGTTGGAAGGAACAACAAAGTAACGATTAATCGGGAAAACTGACGTACGACCACGTCGTTGGTTCCTTCTTCGCCGGATTCCAAGTTTGTCAGATTCCAAACTGGTCGGATTCCAAACTCGTGGGATTTGTGGCAGTCGAATTATTAAATTATAAAGTAACCTACCTATTTATTTTAACTTAAGGCATGCCACCGTTACGTACGACGATGAGCGAAGCGAGGAAGAGTGTTAGGTGTAACTGCGACCCAACAGCGCGCGAGCCGAGCGAGCAAAGCGAGCGGGCCGCGGAAGCGGCCAGCGAAGCGCCAGAACCAAGTTTTTTATAATATTATATTTTTAAGAATAAATGTAAAAAGAAAACTCAAATTAAATTGTCTATGTAATAAGTTTGGAGTCCGACAAACTCGGAATTCGAAGAATTTGGAGTCCGACGAACTTGGAATTCGGCGAAGAAGGAACCAATCGACCACGTCAGCGAATAGTCGATAAAAGATGCCGAATATCCTATACTATACCTTTAAATTGTAATATGACTTGCAATTAACGATTCTAATTCTAATATTTTATTTTATTTATTTACTATTTAACAATAGATCCGGCTGTTGAAATTCCGGGGTTTAACTAAATTCCCACATGTTCTACATTTTGTCCCAATCCCGTGGGAATATCGCGATAAAAAAGTAGCCTATGTGTTATTCCAGACGTCCAGCTACCTGCATACCGAATTTCATCCAAATCCGTACAGCCGTTTTTAGTGTGAAGGAATAACAAACATACACACAGTCACAAAGTTTCGCATTCATAATATTAGTAAGAAGTAGTAAAATAGTACAATATACATTATAACTAACTATAACTAAACTAACATGAAATAAAATGCTAAAATATTCCTGCCTGAGATTATCAACAAACTAACTTTTTCACCCCGATTTTGTTGCAGACCATTTTTATGATAGCAGCGTCGTATGCGACGTCAGTTGCGGGCTGTCTCGTGTGCTTGACGATCGCTGTCGGCTTGGGAGGATTTGCCTGGTCGGGCTTCAGGTACCTACTTACTCATACATTTATTCAGTTAGGTGTTCCTAATTAATGTGCGGCTGACGCAAAATACGTCAAATTAATGTCCGACGATATACTTTATATGGATATGACTACAATTTATTTAAAAAAGTAACATAATTATGTAACATATTGAAGGAAACGCACATAAATTCACAACTGAAATCGTCAATGTAATTGACTAGTCTGAGAAGTAATAGATATGTATAAACAGTTTAAAGTCTTAAGCTATGACAATTTAAAAGTAATTTATTGAATCAGGCGTTACTTTGCGGAGGTCCATATCAATGAACTAAAATAATTTCCTTGCTCACCCGCGACCTTACGATAGCTAAGCTTATGCAAAATATGCGTGTTCAAGCAGTTCCTCCACCTCCACACTGTAAGAACACACACAAATCACACAAACCCATCTATCACCACCACCACACTACACTGACGCGTTTCGAACTCAAACAGAGCTCATCCTCAGAGTGACACAACCGTACACCATGCTACCAGTTGTTAGACTAACAACTGGTAGCATGGTGTACGGTTGTGTCACTCTGAGGATGAGCTCTGTTTGAGTTCGAAACGCGTCAGTGTAGTGTGGTGGTGGTGATAGATGGGTTTGTGTGATTTGTGTGTGTTCTTACAGTGTGGAGGTGGAGGAACTGCTTGAACACGCATATTTTGCATAAGCTTAGCTATCGTAAGGTCGCGGGTGAGCAAGGAAATTATTTTAGTTCATTTTAATTTAAAAGTAGCTATAAGTCGTATCCATCCTATGCTTTAGTCGCCATATTGCATCCATCGGCCGGCCATTGTTCATAATCATTCTCTTACTGTGTGTCATCTTTGTACGTATCTTTATGTGAGACCTTAGTACAGCCGAGTTCATAAGCTTGTGAGATTTTTTTTATCAAAACTATCTGAACACGACTCTATTGTTAACGGCGTAGAAGCGTGTTCAGATATTTTTGATCAAAATTTTGCTCACAAATTTATGAACTCGACTTAAACCAAATTAAGCACAATTTTCACCACTTTCAAATGGTATTTTCGAGTGCTGTAATTTCAAAAATGTCTTTTCATGGTCCCTTACTAAATTTCTTCTTCTAACGTATGTTTTCTCTAATTACAGCGTGAACCACCTTGACATAGCTCCGCCGCACGCCAGCGTGCTAATGGGTCTCTCCAACACCATAGCGACCCTGCCCGGGATCATAAGTCCCCCGCTCGCCGGTTCCATAGTCACTGGCAAGGTGAGCCATCTTTACGAGATTCTACAATACAATACAATACAAATATTCTTTATTGATCACCAAAAGCAGTACAGAGACAAAGAAACTAAATAAATTTAGATTCTTCTAAAGAAATGAAATTAAATTAAATAGTTTATTCTTCTGGAAAGGGTTGGTTTACACGTGCTGCCGGAAGATATACGTGCTCCTTATTCAGCCTTAAATAGCATGCAATATATTAAAATTATCATATTTATCATAATATTTAAATTTAACAAAATAAAGATAATTAATTATGAATATTAATTCGGCAATAATAAATAAAACGGTTATGTCAATATTGCGCGGCTGCGGCTGCTGCAAAGATCAATATCTCAAAAAAGGCTAAACCGATTTTGATGAAACATGTCTAAGAACCGTCGCTAGGACACCTGATTTCAAATAAAAAAAACCGCATTCAAACCGGTCCACCCGTTTAAGAGCTACGGTGCCACAGATAGACACACATGGCGGTCAAACTTATAACACCCCTCTTTCTGCGTCAGAAGTTAAAATAAAAATATTACGAGTACAATCAGTAAATTAAAATAAAGCAATTTTCATTTTCCAGACAGCGGAAGAATGGCGCGTGGTATTCTTCATCTCGAGCGCCATCTATTTGCTGGGCGCTATAATATACGGCATCTTTTGTTCCGGAGAGAAGCAACCCTGGGTGGTGGAGGCGGAAACTGAACCTAGTTTCGACACAGATGGCGCCTCTGTAACGACTGCGAGAGGTTACGACAACAAGGCTATGGATCATAGTGAGATGTAGATAAATCTTAGGACAAACTGTTTACAGTGGGCGCTAGATGGCAGTAACTGTGCAAATTAATGAGGACCATTTAAGTTGAGAACTAGCTTGTGAATATGGTTTCGCCCTCGTACATAAAAAAGTAGTTCAATATCCTGTGGGAATTTTGAAAAACACTTCAATATACGAATGTTAAACGCCGGCCAAAATGTGCATTGGTTATTGTCTGAGAATCTGCTGCGGTTATTTATACGCAAAAGTGCCTCTTGGGTTTTATTCAGGGGGTAGCCTGCATGTCATGACACTGTTTACGAGCAAGTGTGATGAAAAATAATAAAATTGATTCATGAGCAATTTTTTCAAGAAAAAAATAGAAATACTTGTCCAATATTTTTTTGATGATGTAATAAGTGAATGAATAATAATTCCACTTTTTTTTACTCAAGACACTACACCAATAAATTATTAAAATATTTTTCAACTAAAATTCTTATTTATTTTACACATTCAACTACTTCGAAGGCTTATAGGTACTAATTGTATAGACTCTATATAGACTACTATTATTTTTATAAAATCTAGCTAGCAAGAATGGAAATACCCCGGAAAAGAAATTGAATATAAATAAAATAACACATAAAAGCGAATTGAACACTTCAAGTTATGTATGTACAGTGGAGGGCAAGCCGTAGCGTCAAATATATGTCACACACCTTATGGTTAGTGGCATAAGTGTATGAGTATTTTTGACGGTTCACTAATGCTTCGCAACTAACGTTTGGCAACCTGATTCATTTCGCAACTTTTTGTTTCGCAACTGTTAAATATTTTTGAAACTGTTTACACGCGGCAAAAAATTTGGCCCTCAAATGTATGCAGAATCGGTAATTTTGTATGAAGGGTGGGCCAAATTTTGTGCCGCTGAGTATATTTCAGGATTTCTACAAAACTAACCTAAAGCGTTCTACACGATGGCCCTAAAATAAATCCTGAAATACGGTCCTCTAACTTTAGCAGAGCCTTGATCGACTGATTAGCGCTAACTGACGTTTATGAATCATGTTTTTTAGCATCGGGCCTTCAAGGAGCCTTCAAGGAGGCTCTAACTTTTTATGAATAAGGCTGTTATAGTTTGCGAAACGAAAAGTTGCGAAATGAATCAGGTTGCCAAACTTTAGTTGCGAAATGAACGGATACCATTTTTTTACGTTAACAACAGATTCTTATTCTGACGAAATAAGACCGCGGTAGCATATTTTCGAAGTGTTCGAGTGAATATTTTCACATTTAACTGTATACCTACACAGTTTCAGGTTTGAAGCTTAATGTACAGTCAAGACAAAACTGGTTCATGCCAGGGTGGAACCTTTTAATAATTAATTTCACTACGTGTGTATTTCGATACTTGAACTCTAATACCTTTATAATAGAGTGCATGTGCCGATATTTTTGACCACCTTCGCCGTTCCGAAATATCTGATGGTGACTGTACATAATTCAGTTTGTTCGACGGTATAATAGAGTTGCTGATGTCCTTGCCTTTATTTAAATACTTTGAGAACAATTATTATTCTGCTGTGTGTAATAAATAATAGTGTGTATGGTGTGTACTGTCTGTGTGATATTTTTTATGGTAGGTAATACAATATAACACAAATATTATTTACAAAACACCACAAATCAATACAGTCAATAAACGAAATGGAAATGTAAAACAAGATAAACAATAGACGTTATTATCGCTTAGAAGCGATCTCTTCCAGACAACCGTAGTATTAGTCATTGCTTAGTAAAATTTAAAGTTGTACTCGTTCCTATTTTTTATATACGTACAGTCGAATTGCATGCCATCAGTTATATCGTTATAAAAAAGTTGCTCAAAATGTCTTAAATTGTTTTCTATCAGCCGTGGTGGCCTAGTGGTGTGACCTATGGCCTCTCAAGCAGTGGATCGTGAGTTCAAATCCGGGCTTGTACTTCTGAGTTTTTTGAAATTCATGTGCGAAATTACATGTGAAATGTAGTTTTACGGTGAAGAAAAGTAGCGTGAGAAAACCTGCACGAACGTTGTGTGTGTGTAAAGTTCGCAAAAAGCGGGGCAGTGGCAGAAGAGCGACCTTTCTGTGACGGGCGCTTTAAAAAGTTTTGGGCGTGGGTAAAGTAAGACCGAGAACTTGTGTTTTAAGGTATCTCAAAGTTTTATTTCATTGTTACTACAACCGTATGTCTTTATAAATTAAGTTGAGTTTTATTCCGTCCATCTTTTCATTGTTTTTTTTTTTCATTATTATTTGAAGCAGCTTCTTTCTGATTTCTTTACTTTTACTTATTGTTTAGTTTTATAGCCCTTGCATTTTAACCTTTTCGACGCCAACGACTCATATACATACGCACCGCAGGTTCCACGCCAACGTTCTATATATCGTCCCCTTACGACCAGAATCGCTTAAAGTCACTTTTGGGCAAAACTGAGTTAAATATATCGTTAGAATGTACTTTCCAAGATCTACATGCTGTTGAAACCCGTTTTACTGTACGATACTCCAATACCGAGTTACGTTTTCTTAAGCTCACTTAAAGCCGATTTTTAAGAAAATCAACAGCCAAAAACAACTACGCGTTGGTTAAACAGCATTTTTTTTATTTTACAACAAAAAATATTTTAATGTCAAACAAGCGATTTTGGAATGTTAAGATTTCAATAAAATGCAATTTGAGTACTGCCTAAAAGTGCTAAAATAATGTTAGTAGGTTCGCCTGTTGAGCATTACTTTATATTTCAATTATTGCAACAGCGAAAACAAACTAAATATAATATAGGCGATATTGCTTGTAACAATGTTTGCTTCGACCATAAGAAGCGCTACAGCCAAAATCGCTTAAGTATCGCTTAGACGTTTCGCGCTGTATTGTAAAGTAGTGTGCACTTTGTGTAGGCTAGCTTAGTCGGTTCGTACACGCTTGAAAGCACGATTCATAATAAGTAATTTTTAAAAAACTTATTTAGGTAATTATAGATCTGTTCACTAACGAAAGTCTGCCCCTCCACATTCTATAATTGTAATTGTACCTAAACGTATCCGTACGACAAGTCTATGTGTGCGTAGCTCGAACTTGTCCTCGTGGCTTCAGTCGCAAGCGTACCGTCAGTCACGCACACTAAGACTAAGACAATGTGTAAGTACTTAAGAGGTTTTCTCGTGTACATTAATAATTAGCTGTGGAGGGGCGCGCCTTCGTGAGTGAACAGATCTATGTATAACAGCGATTCACTTGCCGTAATTTAACAGTGTTTTTTTCAGGTGACGATAAGGAGCATGGATATTCAGGTTTCGATGAACTAAATAAGCCGCGTATCCACTAGAGGCAGCCTCGGGCCGAGCGGCTGCCTCGCTCCGAGCCGCGCAAGTGGAGACGCTGCCAAAGGCACGGCTCAGACTGAGGCTCCTTTGAGCACGGTCAAAAAACCGACAAAATATGGCTCGGCTCGCGGTGCTCGGCCTGAGGCTGCTCTAATGGATACGCGGCTATAGAAAAACATATAACCAGATCCAACAGACCGTCAAAATGAACCGTGATTGTCATTTAGATAACCTACTTATTTACTACTTCGTATCGTAGGTACGTCGTATCAATGAAAAGCTTATCACGGCATAAAACATTTACGTAGTCACACATTTTCATTGTTCTTGGCTTAGGTAATATTAATTATCCATGGCTGGTTTGAGTAGCCACAGCTAAGACAAGCAGTGATGAAGAAGAAGACTGATGATTATTACCATTAAGGTTATTTTTCATCACTGCTTGTCTCAGCTGTGACTACTCAATAACGTCTTCATCACAGGCCAGTGCAACCAGCCATGGTGAATCTCCGGTATAACATTTTTTTTGTAAAAAGTCATTAAATCTTTATTTTTTAGCTGCGCTTATTGGCAGTGGATTAGTGTATAGCTTTTTAATGCAGGTAGTTTAAATTCCTCTACTGAAAGAGGTTCAACAGAGTTTGGATTCGATTTTCTGTTGCCTTGTCTTGTTCGACGGTTGGTTTGCAAAGTTACAGGCCTGGTATCAAAACTCAAAAAGTCAGACGACATGTCGTAATTGATAAAAATATTACCTATACAAATATTAAGCAAGAACAATGAAAATGTGTGACAACGTAAATGTTTTATGCCGTGATAAGCTATTCATTGATACGACGTACCTACGATACGAAGTAGTAAATAGTAGGTATCTAAATGACACTCGCGGTTCAGTTCGACGGTCTGCTGGATCTGGTTATACCTATGTTTTTCTATTTAGTTCATCAAAACCTGAATATCCATGCTCGTTATCGTTTTGATGAAGAAGAAGACTGATGGTTATTACCATTACGGTTCTTTTTTCATGACTGTTTCAGTGGTTACTTTGAGCCTTGAGACGCTAAGTGCCTTTTTATTAAAATGTTTGAATAAAATATGTTTTTTGTTGTATGCATGTAATCAAAAGTTCCATAATTAAATGTATTAAGCAGCACATATGATATTAAAGGAATAACGTAATATATCTCACATATACTAGAAATATACTACTATATTTAAGACTTTAACTCGCTAGTTTTTTTATTTATATTTTTTGGGCTATTTGGTACCTATTTGTTGAAATAGATTGATGGAACTCTTTCGAAAAATACAAGTTATATGTCTTTGAATGATAAAAACAAAACAGAATAATGCTACATTGCATATAAGATAGAAAAACAGAAAAAAAGCCTAGAGTCAAAACATCTAGAAA
>NC_133483.1:3040300-3064147 GCF_025370935.1 Choristoneura fumiferana
ATTGGACAACTGTATAATGCCGCATTATTTCATTTGTGTTATACCTATTAGTTTAGTAGTATTTCAAAAGAAGTGTTTATTTTATGATTTAATCAATTTTTATTGATATATTTTTAGTATTTATAAATAAATTGATTTGGTAAGGGGTTCAATTTAAAGAACAGGTTATTGGACTTAATACTATTAACTAATAATTCTACAGCTATTTTATACAGCTCTAATAAAATAAAGATAAACTATCAAAATAACCCGGCATACTCTTTGAATTTTCAGTGAATTTAAATTATTTGGTATATTTAAATAATAAATCAGTTATATTAGCTAAATAGTGACATCACAGTTCACTTTTACCGTACGGTATTCTATCATCATCGTCATCAGCCTACTGCAGTCCACTGCTGGACATAGGCGTCTTCTATGGCGGCCACAACACTGTCTTCAGCCCCTCGCATCCATCCGTGGCCAGCGACCCTTTTAAGGTCGTCCGTCCACCGTGCCTCAGGACGTCCTACATTCTATGCCGCATTCAATGGGGAAAACGAATAATTTGTCAATTGATTGGTAGCCTTTGGTGTGTCTACTATTGAGTAACTAAATTATCTTGTACAAAATATATGTAGGTAACCCTGTGACTCATTTGATTTTTTTTTATTCGACTAGATGGCAAACGAGCAAGTGGGTCTCCTGATGGTAAGAGATCACCACTGCCCATATACACTCGTAACACTAGGGGGATTACAGATGCGTTGCCAACCTAGAGGCCTAAGATGGGATACCTCAAGTGCCAGTAATTTCACCGGCTGTCTTACTCTCCACGCCGAAACACAACAGTGCAAGCACTGCTGCTTCACGGCAGCATTAGCGAATCTAATGTTTTGCATAAAGCACTCTTTTGTTAAAAACAGGAATATTATAAATGCGATAGTTTGTGAGTATGGTGTCTGTATGTTTGTTATTCCACTCTGAAACGGCTCAAGGGATTGAGATGAAATTTACTATGTAGATAGCTGGACGTCTGGAATAACACTTAGGATACTTTATCCGATATTCCCACGGGACCGAGAAAATCTCGTTTTTTCACCCGCTGGGTTTAGATTATGACATTTAGCACGGTTGTTTTTAATGCAACATCGATAAAACCACGATATAATTGACGAGAATTCCATTACAATTTATCGAAGTCCCGGGATTTCAAATCAACTGCCGGAACTAATGGACTAGGAGTTTTAGTACATAATAAGTCTCTGACTTTTTAAGGTTAGGGATTTTTAGGGGTTTTTAGGGCAAATACGGAACCCTTATAGTTTCGCCATGTGTGTCTGTCTGTTTATCTGTCCGTCCTGTCACGGCTTTGCTCAGGGACTATCAATGCTAGAAAGCTGTAATTTTGCAGGGATATTATATGTAAACTATGCCGACAATTTTTAGGGTACTTCCCATAGACGTAAAGTGAGGTTGTTTTTTTTTTCGCATCCAACCCTATTGTGTGAGGTATCGTTGGATAGGTCTATTAAATCATTAGGGGTTTGCTAAGACAAATTTTCAATTCAGTGATTTGTTTGCGGATATATTCTACTTTAAAATGCAAATATTCGTTAAAAATCGAGCGTCTCCCCCCCCTATAAAATCTAAACTGGTGGGTGGAAAAATTGGGAAAAATTCAGGATGGTAGTAAGTATATCAACTTTCAAGGAAAACTATAACGGCTAAGTTTGCTTGAGAGTTATTAGTAGTTTATGAGTAAATAGCATCCTAAGGTATAAAATATATCTAAACTTGGAAGATTCCGTATAAAATACGTAAATGGCTACGGAACCCTATTTTGGGCGTGTCCGACATGCTCTTAGCCGGTTTTTAATTCTACAGTAGCCTAATCTAATCGCTCTATATTAAGAAACCAATGGTTTTAATGAAACAGTTCCAACTGACCCTGACTCGTGACCTAACCTTACCGCAGAAATGTCAGCCACACATCATAATCACCGAAGACATCCATATTAGATCTAACCAAACTACTTTCTAATAACAGCCCATACATCGACAAATTTTAATGAAAGGCTTAGACATATTACATATTTAATTATCATAAGCACACGTCGAATTTAGCGAAGAAGTTCCTTGTTTAAACTCAATGGGAACCTTCACACACATCATTGAATTGCTTCGCAGGTTTGTGCAGGTTTCCTCAAGATATTTTCCTTCACTGTAAAGCTTGTGGTAAATTTCTAATTTCGAAAAACTCAGAGGTGCGGGCCGGGGTTTGAACCCACGAAACTCTGCTTGAGAGGCGATAGGTCAAACCACTAGGCCACCACGGATTTTTATTAAAAAGCCATTTTTTTTTAAAAAGCCGAAGTGGCCTAGTGGCTTTTCCATATACTAGTGTTTTTTTTTGCAAAAAACATTAAAAAAAATGTACTCAGGTCTCTTCTTCGTCTATAAAATAGTTCTTCGCCGAGCAATCATTAAAATTGTATATGAAAAAAAATACAAACATTAGAACGTAAAACCTCCTCTTTTTTGAAATAGGTTAAAACTATACGATCACAAGTATATGATAAAATCATCGATTGCTTAGTTATCGATAAAAAAATGCTCTACCTGTTATTAAATATACCCCTTAAATTGAGAGGTGGAAGAAAACTAAAAGTGCTGAATGTTTTTTATAATTTTAAGGTTCTACTCTATTTCTAATTTCTACTTCCGGCTGTCCGGAAGTAGGCTTTTCGGTTACGGCTGATCGGATAAATGGGAAGCAATTACCGTTGCACATTGAATACTCAAAACAAGAACAGACATTAGTAAGCATGAGCGGGTGTTGTTGCCGGCCCTGTGCGAATAATGTAAGCTCTTTTTACCTCTAAACTACATCGGTTCGAAAATAATGTATAAACATATATAGTTTTTCTCCAAAATTTCCGTAAAAGTTGTCATTTTTCTTTACATATCAGAAGGTGAAGTGAACAGTTTATGGTCAGCGAAAAATTAAAAAGTTGAAAAGATTGCAGGCGCGCTAGCTCAACAATAATAAATTAGCGCGCCTGCAATCAGTCATAATTTTTTTTTAAGTTAAAAAAACCATGGAAATGTTGGCACAAGTCGTATACAGCCAAGTCTAATGGCCCGTATCAGATATTTTGTTGGAACTCCGGAACCTTTTTTATTGGATCTGAAACAGCTTTGTGGTGTATAAGCATAAGAAAAATATAGGAATAAATTAAATGTTATAATATCAGTGTTTTGAAAAAAGTTAAATTCTATTTCAGCATTCACCATTTTTGATAAAAGCTTTATATAAGTCTAGGCTGGAATGGGAAATACTGGCTTCATATTAGTTAAGGTTCTGAATGGCGTCCGCGGACCGGAGACGAGCTGTCGGTAGGCCTCCAACAAGATGGAGCGACGACCTGGTTAAGATCGCGGGATCGCGGTAGATGCGGAAAGCACAAGACCGGTCTGAGTGGAGAGCCTTAGGGGAGGCCTATGTCCAGCAGTGGACGTCATTCGGCTGTCATGATGATGATGATGATGATTAGTTAAACGGACTCGCAAGCTCGTCAGCCAGCAATTGCCTAGGGGAGACCGAGGAGAGTTGTTACAGAGGAGAGTAGACAACGTCGATTTTTTTGAACTAAACTTATTATCTGCTAGTGAGCTCGCAATAGCGCGCGTTTTATAGTTCAAGTCTCGAGCTATCAAACACGCGCTGTTGCAAGGTTGCTCAGTAAATAAGTTCCCAAAAATCGACGGTGTCACAACTCTCCTCTCTGTCACAACTCTCCTCCGTCTCCCCTACTTCCAGGCCACGACAATAATCTACTATTAAATGCTCATTTATTTTCAAAAAATAATAAAACAAGCCACTCCTATGAGAAATCATTTATAGGTACTTATAAATAAGCGACAAAATGAAGCATCTATTAGGATGTGTAAGCGCGCGGCCACCGCGACTATGTAACCAAACAAAGAAAGGATCAATCATCATCATCATCTCAGCTGTAGGACGTCCACTGTTAGATAAAGGCCTCCCTACAGACCTCCATTTAGCTTCGGCTGAAGAAACCGCGGCTTTACCAGATTATCCGTCCATCTCGTTGGTGGACGTCCTACTACGCTGCGCTTGCCAATCCGCGGTCTCCATTCGAGAACTTTTCGGCCCGAACGGCCATCTGTTATCCGTGCTATATTTCCTGCCCATCGCCATTTGAGCGAACTTATTCGCTTGTCAATATATCGCTATGTCAGTAACCCTCGTTCTTCTACGTATCTCCTCATTTCTGATTAGATCCCGTAGAGAAACTCCCAGCATAGCTCTTCTTAGCTCGCTGAGCAACTTCGAACCTATTTATAAGGCCTATAAATATAGGCCCAATGATTAATAGAATAATATCTAGGCATAATATATCGTTTCGTTGTATCGTTTTGTCGTGCCGTAGGCGACAAGCTAGCACTAGCTATAGTCACTATTGTACCGTTTTTGTCAAACTCAAAACCTAAAATTGCTAAAAGTGGCTCCGAAGCGGTAACGTTTCGTGTGCTCTGCCTACCCCATTTGGAAATACAGGCGTGATGTTTGTGTGTGTGTATAAACGATATTATCATTTAATATAAACATAGACCTATAATTGACATAGTCATAAGATCATGTACATAATTTATTGAATCAGGCGTTACTTTGCGGAGGTCCATATCAATGAACTAAAATAATTTCCTTGCTCACCCGCGACCTTACGATAGCTAAGCTTATGCAAAATATGCGTGTTCATGCAGTTCCTCCACCTCCCACTGTAAGAACACACACAAATCACACAAACCCATCTATCACACCACCCAAAACAACACTGACGCGTTTCGAACTTCAAACCAGAGCTTCATCTTCAAGAGTGACAACAACCGTACACCAATGTCTACCATTTTGTTAGACTAACTGACCATAAACCAACCGTTCTAACTTGCACTGTAATGACCCAAGTACCACATGACGTTTTATGATACAAACAACTACCACAAATTATTAATAATTTTTTTAACTGTCTTCAAAACTACCTTGAATTTTTATTTTATTTACTGACTGTTAGGATCTCGGTCCTTGTTTTTGAACTGATTGAGGAAATTGGGAAGTAATTGATGCAGCGATCTTTTTCGTGTTCGATTTATTTGCAAAGAGACCAAATGACATGCGCCATCTTGCATTCTCGGGTGTCACAAGTGGCGCCATCTGACTGAATCTACTTGGTTTAAATCCGCCGCTACTGGGACGGGAAGTTTGGAAATAACACTACAGATGGAGTCACCTGTGACATGCTCCCGCCTAAGGTCTAATTCTACTTATAGTTAAGTATAAAGGTAGCTTATTTACCCAGACTGGCATAACCAGGTAGTTCCTGGTCTGTCAACCCATCCGCGAGGTGGCGTTGCCTAGAACCTCGCCGATAAGCGGACAGAAAACCTATATGTGAGTGATCTGGTCAGATCAGAGCTCACAAACAAGTCCGCCATTTCATTCATGTTATTATTAAGTGCGCTTGCACTTAACATGAATAAAATGAATCGGTTACCTTACCATGAAAACCATACCAAGGAATTCTTTATTAGACATTTGGGATTATAAATAAGCGGGAACACGAATACATGTGCAAAGCTTATCACAAAATAGTTTAAATTATGGTTAATATAGTAAAACCTTGCAAGCTTGAGAGGAAGTTGAAATAAAATTGGTTACATTGACACAAGCAAAGCAAGTTTACTAGTAGCTTGCAAACAAAGATAATTTAAAAAGTATTCAAAAAGTTCAACATTGCAAATAGAGTTATAGTAAAAATTGCAAATAAAGTTAGATATTGCAATCAAAGAGCGATTAGGTATCATTAAATATACATTCAAAAGGCAAAATTGCAAATAGAGTTAGAGTGAAATTGCAGACAAAAAGAAAGTAAAAGTAGGTATCATTAATGGTTAACTTAATGGTAACGGGCAAATATTGTTAAAAGCGCGTTTGATGGTGCCTCGCGAAGTCTTCAATTCGGCGACTCGGGAGACGCCGTCCTTCCCAGGAAAACAGCTGATGACGCGACCCAGGAGCCAGCGGCACGTCGGGAGGCGCTCGTCACGCACCAGGACGACTGTGCCCGCGTCCAGGGGGCGCCCCTTGCAGCTGCGCCACTTGGAGCGTTCTTGGAGCAGACTCACATAGTCCCTGGACCAGCGACGCCAGAAATTTTGTTGTAACTGCTGTAACTGTTGGTATAGTGTTAGTCGGTTTACTGGGACGCCCTCGTATTCGTAGTCGGGCATGGCAGTAGGACTCCTGCCAATAAGGAAGTGAGCTGGCGTTAGACAAGATATATCATCATCATCTGAAGTGGGTATTGGGCATAGTGGGCGTGAATTTAAAATTCCCTCTATCTGTGCAAGTACTGTGGCAAACTCTTCATAGGTTAACAATGCATTTGAAAGTACCTTTTTAAGTGAGTCTTACAACTTTTTACTGCGGCCTCATGCAGGCCCGCCATATGTGCTGAATATGGTGGTAAAAATTTCCAAACGATCCCTCCTTGGCGCAAGAATCTGTTAACACACTAAGGTTATCGTTATTGTTTATGAATTTATAGAGTTCGGTTAATTCGTTATTCGCGCCATGAAACGTAGAACCATTGTCACTCAACATTTCCTTAGGTCTACCCCTACGAGCTATGAATCGGTTAAATGCTGAAAGGAATGCTGAAGTGTGTAAACTGGAAACTAATTCGATGTGAACCGCCTTCGTTACAAGACACACAAACATTGCTATATAGCATTTACTGGTTTTGTAACCACGTCCCCTCCTGTCCCTTATTGTAAAGGGGCCAGCGTAATCAACGCTCGTGTTTTGAAAAGGGGGGGCCGGGGTTACTCGTACAGCTGGTAAATTCCCCATGATAGGAACATGTACCTTCGGGTTGGCCCTGAAGCAGGTCACACATTTTTGTACAATTTTTTTTACTGTGCTCTTGCCCTTGATAGGCCAGTATCGTTCTCGTACTGACGACAGTAGGAGTTGCGGTCCAGCGTGCATCAATCGTAGATGCTCGCCGTGTACAATTAACTTAGTTAGGTTGTGGTTATGGGGTAAGACAATAGGGTGTTTTTTGTGGCTAGGGTAAATTGACAAGTCTAAACGCCCCCCTACCTTTATGAGTTCATCCTCCATAAAAGGATTTAAACAAATTAAGTTTGATGATTTTGGAAGTAGTTTACCCTTCATAAGTAATCGGTACTCGGTTGGATAAGACTCAATTTGAGCAAATTTTATTAATTTATTTCGGCTCTCGTTTAGCTCATTGACAGACAGTGAACCACATTTTTTTTCTATTTTATTGGTACAATTTTTAATAAATCTTAAAATGTATGCAAAACATCTAGTCAGTTTGTTGACATCAGACCATTTCTCGAATAAAAAAGTCATAAATTGGTTATTGTATGTATTTGTACATACATTGCAATGAGTTTCAATGGACTCTTGGGACTCATTGGACTCTTGTATAGACTTGGTAATTTTTACTTGGTTGGATGGCCACTCTGTGCTTGGTTTTTGCAGCCAGAGGGGTCCTTGCCACCACAAGGGACAGCTGGCGAGCTTGTCAGCACGCAGCCCCCTAGTCAAGAGATCGGCTGGGTTTTCACCAGAAGCTACCCAATACCAGTCCTTTGAATTGGTCATTGAATTTATTTTATTTACTTGGTTTTTTACAAAGCAGGTAAGTTTGTCACATTGTTGAGATTTTATCCATGCCAAAACTACGTTGGAATCTGACCAAAAATATTTACTCTGAAATTGACATTTGAGTGCTTTGTTTACCTTGGTGTACAAGGTAGCTAGTAATAATGCTGCGCGTAGCTCAAGTTTAGGTATAGTTTCAGTTCTTGCTACTCTTGTTTTGGCGCACAACAATTGTGACAAAATTTTCCCATCTTTGTTTTTGGAACGTACATAGATTGCTGCCCCATAGGCTGTCAATGAACTATCCGCAAACCCATGTACTTCAATTTCGCTATGGTTAGGTAGTGTGACATGACGTGGTACAACCAATGAATTTAATGTGAATATATCATTATAATATGCTTCCCATTCATTTGACAAGTCGAGAGGGAGCTTCTCATCCCAGTCGCTTTTAATTTTCCACAATTTTTGGATAAAACATTTAGAAATTATTAGCACCGGAGCTAGCAGACCTAACGGGTCAAAAATACTTGATGCTAATGACAAAACCTTTCGCTTGGTTAGTGGTCTTTGGGCCCCTTGTCTTTTTAGTTGGTACATTAAATTGTCAGTTGTGTTGTCCCATGCCAGTCCCAGAACCTTATCTTGTCCTAATGGTGTAGGTGTCATGTGGGTGCTTGTGGTTTGAGATTTGCTTACAATACCTTGTATGGTTGGTGAATTAGATTTCCATTTTCGAAGGTTGAAATTAGCTCTGCGCAGTATTTTTTCTATCTGCAAGGCTACCTGTGCTACCTGTTGCTCATTGTCTCCTCCGTGCAGCAGGTCATCCATATAGAAGTTGGTAGATATAGCTGCAGCCGCCTCTGGATACTGCATTTGATGCTCCTGCGATAGCTGATGAAGGCACCTTGTAGCAATACAGGGCGCGCTTTTAAGCCCAAAGCTTAGGGTTGTCAGTCTGTAGGTAAGTAGTGGCTCTGTGGGATTCTCACGCCACAGAATGCATTGTAAATTTTGTTGGTTTGGGTTGATATAAATCATTCTATACATTTTTTCAATGTCGGCGTTTATTACAAATCGGTTTTTTCGAAATCGCAACAATATGTCAAATAATTCGTCTTGGTTTATTGTACCTTTTGGTTGTATATCATTTAGGGACTTCCCTGTGCTTGTTTTGAATGAAGCATCAATCACTACTCGGAGTGGGGTGGTTTGCTTTTGAGGAGTTAAAACTGCATGATGTGGTAAATAGTTACAACACTCTGTGCTACCCTTGTGCTCAATCATATGACCCGAAGATTTAAAATCATTCATGAATTTTACATAATTTTCTTTATACAATGGGTCCTTGGTAAATTTGGACTCTAAAGCCTTAAATCTTTTATAAACAACAGATCTCGACTGACCTAAGCTCGTCACTGGTTCTTTAAGGGGAATGCCCACCACAAAATTTCCATCAGCAGTTCTCTTGTGTTCATCGAATACTTTCTCACACAGAGTATACTCATCATGTGGAACTGTAGCGGGTGAATGACATTCGTCAGCGTTCCAAAAAGCTTGGAGCGCCTTGGTTTGAGCAAAATTGCATCTCACCTTTTGGTGTTGTGAACCTGTGATTGTATAAGCACCAGTGACCAGCCAGCCCAATAGTGTTTTTTGCAGAACTGGCAGACCGTCTCCTAGTCTATGTCGACCATTGCACATAAGTTCGTAAAACAGTTCTGCACCTATTATGAGATCAATCTCGCCACCTAGGTAGAATGTATCATCAGCCAGATGAAAACGAGAGGGAATTTTTAATGACTGAATCCCCTTTTCATGCGTTGGTAAGTTGCATATACTTGGTACAATAAAACAAGACATATTGGTTGTGAACAAGCCATTATTTGATTTTATTTTTAATTGGCTTGTTTTATTTAACTTGGTAACCCGTTCATTGAATCCTAAAACTTCTAAATCTACGGTCTGAGAGGGCATGTTTAATCGGTTAAATGCACCTTCTGTGATGAAATTCGATTGTGAGCCAGAATCCAGTAATGCTCTCATTATGTGAGCTTGGTTAGAATTATCTATGACCTTGATTTGGGCAGTAGATAATATTATTTGCTTGGGTTGTGTTACCTTGACTTCTGATGGAGAGGTGGCAAACTGGTTAGTCAATAGATTGACTGACTGGGGTGCACCCGGCGTCGACTCACACTCGTGCAGCGTTGACTGAGCGCTGACAGAGGATCTTGAGGTTGGTTGAGTGTCTGTAGGTATGTGTAAGAGTGTATGATGTTTCCCCTTGCACAACCTACAGTTAGATGCACGGCAATTTGGTAGTATATGATTTGAGCCCATACAGTTTATACATAGACCTAATCTTTTAATCACCTTTATGCGTGCCGCTGGGTTCAGAGCCAACAGTTTGGTACATTGGTTAATATAATGCCGGTCCCCACAATTCGAACATTGGTTACGCTGGGTATAAATTTGTTTTGGTATTACCTTAGGTTGGGATGGAGAGGACGTGATTACCAGCGCCTTTCTCATGCCACCAGGATGTCTGTGCTCGACCATGCTGCTGTGGCTCAGCGTTTCCAGCAGGTCTGCTTGAGTTCTCAGGAATGTCTTGAAATCCTGTAATGTAGGCAATTCACGCGAGCAGTTTTTCTCTTCCCACTTTCTTTGTAAAGGTTTATCTAGTTTACTACATAGGAAAAATATTAGTAAAACGTCCCAGCCCTCAGTCTGTATATTTAAGGACCGAAGTGTTCTCAGATGTTTCGACAGATTGTCAGTTAGCATTCTGAGGGCTGGGGCTGTGAATGGGATAACTTCTACATTTAAAAGTGCCCTTAAATGGTTATACACAAGCACTCTTGGGTTGTTATATCGCTCACATAAGAGCTGCCAAGCAATTGGATAGCTGTCTTCAGAATACTCAAGAGAGCTAATGACTTCCAAGGCACTGCCTCGGAGGCAACTTCTTAGGTATTTAAATTTTTGAATAGACCTTAGGCAACTTTGGTTAACAAGGGCATCAAATGTGTCTCGAAATTCTATCCAGTTTATTATATTTCCATCGAATGATGGTAGAGCAATGTCTGGATATTTAACCGATTCGCTAAGGACAGTCTGTGCAGGCTCAGTGTCTCGGGGTGCTATATGTTGGTTGGTACTAGACGCGTTGGCCTTTAATAGACCTTTTGCCTTTGATAGTAATTGGAAATAAGAATTCTCGAATGCTTCCCTCTCAGACATTTGAGCCTCCACATCTGAACTTACTGTTTCAATTTTGTCTTGGACCTTCTCAAACTCGTCAAGTACATTTACTAATCTCGCTACCCTTAGTTCTAAATCTAATATGTCGTCCCCGGACAACTGTTGGTTATTAAATCTTTCCATGAATTTATTGAACAATGTTAATTTACTTTTTATTGTACCTCGTTTTTTAATTAGATTTTTTAAATGAATCGGTTCGATAATAGTGGTCTCTGACTCGCTGTCTGTCATTTTTATGCCCAATACCTAATGAGGATAGTAAGTAAATGTCGTAATTGCCAGCCCACTTGCCTTATAACTGACGTCCTCGTTCGCCCGGGTGCTCGGAGTCTTGGTTTTGCCGCGCGCCGCCCGGCGTCTGCCGCACCTCTTGGAGTGCCACACGGTTGGTTTTGTTGCTGCCGCGCGCCGCCCGATCTCCGCCACTCTTCTTTGCTGTCCGCCGCACCTCTTGGAGTGCCCCGCGGTTGGTTTTTTTTTTGCTGCCGCGCGCCGCCCGGCGTCTGCCGCACCTCTTGGAGTGCCCGCTGTTGGTTTTGTTGCTGCCGCGCGCCGCCCGATCTCCGCCGCTCTTCTTTGCTGTCCGCCGCACCTCTTGGAGTGCCCCGCGGTTGGTTTTGTTGCTGCCGCGCGCCGCCCGGCGTCTGCCGCACCTCTTGGAGTGCCCCGCGGTTGGTTTTGTTGTTGCCGCGCGCCGCCCGATCTCCGCCGCTCTTCTTTGCTGTCCGCCGCACCTCTTGGAGTGCCCCGCGGTTGGTTTTGTTGCTGCCGCGCGCCGCCCGGCGTCTGCCGCACCTCTTGGAGTGCCCCGCGGTTGGTTTTGTTGTTGCCGCGCGCCGCCCGGCGTCTGCCGCACCTCTTGGAATGCCACGCGGTTGGTTTTGTTGCTGCCGTGCGCCGCCCGATCTCCGCCGCTCTCCTTTGTTGTCCGCCGCACCTCTTGGTGTGCCGCGCGGGTGGTTTCTTGTTGCCAATCGCTGCTCGGCCCCCGCCTTCCTTCTCTAAGTCCGCCGCACCTTTTGGTGTGCCACGCGGTTGGTTGTACGTACCGGTATTTTCTACAGGTTCTCGGACCCGCCTTGAAAAACCACGCCGTCGCTGTTTCTCCAATTAAGCCGAGCTTCTTCGTGCGCCACGCGGTTGTTTTTTCTACAGGGTCTCGGCCCCGCCTCGAAAAACTTACGCTGGACGATGCACGTGGTGTCGGCCTCCACTTGCGTCTTCACAATTCCGCCGCAAACTCGAAATTTTTGTTTTTTCGTTGTTCGGCAGCGTTTCGGGGTCACCAATGTTAGGATCTCGGTCCTTTGTTTTGAACTGATTGAGGAAATTGGGAAGTAATTGATGCAGCGATCTTTTTCGTGTTCGATTTATTTGCAAAGAGACCAAATGACATGCGCCATCTTGCATTCTCGGGTGTCACAAGTGGCGCCATCTGACTGAATCTACTTGGTTTAAATCCGCCGCTACTGGGACGGGAAGTTTGGAAATAACACTACAGATGGCGTCACCTGTGACACTGACAAGGGAAGAAAAGTCCTCGAGTGGCAACCTCGAACCGGAAGACGAAGCGTTGGCAGGCCTCCCACCAGGGGACTGACGACATCGTGAGAGTGCGAGAAACTGATGGATGCAAGTGGCGAGTTGTCGTTCATTGTGGCGTTCTAAAGGGAGGGTTTGTTCAGCAGCGGACATCTTCCGGCTGATGATCATGATGATGATTTACGAAGTGCAAGGCGTTTGAAGTAGTAATTACAAGCGTTTCTTGTTTTAAAATAGCTAACCATTTTCTCCTGTCTGCAACACAGTGAATCGAAACAAATTACATACACCCATAAAAGCATCGCTAATTGGATCTTAATACCAAAACGGCATTTCTTTTGGCAGAACATGTTCGGTGAATATTTTTACCCGGAAGGTTCATCTCGTTAAAAATATTAAAATAACGTGTATATATAATTGGATACTTACAGATAATTAAGATTGGTTTTTTTGGAATCTTTTTGAATAAAAAATATTTTATTTAATTCCAAATTTTATTTTTACGGTCATCTCGTAAAACCTAAATTGAAAATACAAACTGAAATATAGATGCACAGAAAAACCAGAAAAATAAGACCATCACTGGGAATCGAACCCAGGTCCTCGGTATTCCGTACCGCTACAACACTGATGGTCAAACGGTAGCGACACGAATTTCCCCGGTACGCGTTGACCATCAGTGGTGTAGCGGTATAGCACGCGGTACGGAATACCGAGTACCTGGGTTCGATTCCCAGTGATGGTCTTATTTTTCTGGTTTTTCTGTGTATTATATTTTCAGTTTGTATTTTCAATTTACATACAGATAAGATAAAATAGAGGTATAGTTATCAGTAAACACTAGCAAGTGCGAATAACTGTACGCAAAATGTTAAGACATTTTAGTCCTACTAATATTTTAAAAGCAAAAGTTTGTCTGTTTGTTTGTTACTTCATCACGTCTAAACCGCTGAATCGATTTAGATGAAATTTAGTATACTTACAGATATTTGAGTCCGGGGAGGGTACATACAATAGTTTTTATCCCGGAAATTACATTGTTCCCGCAGGATAGCGATGCCGAACTCCGATAACTTAATCCCATCATCCACTGCTTGGCACAAGCCTCCTCTCAGAATGGAGGGCTTGGGCCGTAATTCCCACGCGGGCTCAGTAAGGATTAAGAGCTACACTCCATTGAATAGCTTCGCAGTTTTGAAGGTTTCCTTACGATGATAGTATGTACAGTCGAGTTCATAAACTCGAGCGCAAAAATTTGATCAAAAATATCTTGAGCACGCTTTTACGCCGTAACAATAGAGTCAAATTTTTGCTCACAATTTTATGAACTCGAGACTGTAATTTCGTGCATGAATTAAAAAATGGTGGTGCGACCCTGGATTTGAACATACGATCCTCTGCTTACTTAAAAAGGGCATAATATTAAGTGAAACCACAGGCCACACCGGGCTCCGGCTCTTATGAAAATGAAAATAATGTCAAAGTACAATTCTTCCATTACAAATATAAAATAGCTGTCATCGAGTAACAGTGATAATATCAAAACGCCCAAAGCTATTTGCATTGTCTAGATCTATAGTATGGATCACAACAATGCGATACGACCTTGCCTAAACTATGCTATGAACGCAATTTCGTGCTTTTGTGTTTGATGCTCTAAAGGTTAAAAGACACGAACTTTTAGAGATTCATTTAAAATTAATAAATCAACAGACTATTTTTAGAACTTATCAAACTAAGCAAAGCTGTACTATGGATACTAGGCAACGGATAAACTTAAAATAGATAAATAAACATCCAAGACCGCGAGAACAGACATTCGTATTATTCATACAATCTCTGTCACGCCCGGGAATCGAACCCGGGGATCTCAGCTTCGGAGTCAGGTTCTCGAACCACTTGGGCCATCCGGTCATCAAAATTCTGGGGGCATAGTGTGTTAATAAGGCTGGCTGCGTTTCCTCGTATGGTAATGGCAATACGTTGACCGGGAAAGAACCCAGCCTTAGTTCAACTAAAATGAATTTCGGGATATTATAAAGGTTTTTTTAACCAATTCTTATCTGTTTAATTATCAGACAAACAGAAATACAAGGACATCTCTAACCTGCTCAGTTCTATCATGGTATAAAAAAATGTTCTTCAAAATATGCAAATATATTGGTCCGTCTGTTTAAACTTGATCTAATTTAGGTACGGAGTATCGAATGGCTATAAAAACGATGATTTTATATCATTGATTAATTATGTGTCTGTCTGTTTACATTGACCTTTGGGAAGGTATAAATTATGTTATGGAGCAATAGATTTAATAAATATTATAGAATTTGAAACTTGAAACATTTATCAATATGCTATAATGTCTACCGTCAATAGCTGACTTACTTATTCGATTGTAAAATTATTTGGATGTGTATTTTTAACCGTATTTAAAAAAGAAAGAGAATTACTGAACATGAAACTGTCGTGAGACTCACTCATTTTAAATGATAACAAAACTGATAACTCACGTCTCAAATCGAGTTTAGCTAGACATGTTTCGGGCTAATCCATAACCCTTCTTCTGGGAGCAGCCGCCGAGTCGCGTTTTGTTATCTTTGAAAATGAGGTGATCAATACGGTTGATTTTTTAATATGTGTGTAAATCTAGCCTACTAATAGCTTTTTGTCTGTTTGCCTGACTATCAAGATCCTTCTTCTCAGAAACTCGTGAAGAGAAGCTTAAATTAATATCAAAAACTTAATTCCGCTACACAATCAGTTAAGCAGTGAAAAAATCAAACTTCAAGGTCAGTGCAATCAACAGGCACAGAATGATGTTTCCATACAAATTGCCGTATCTAATTGAAAACCTATAGGTTTTCGGTTACGGCAATTAACCTATAGGCAACCGAAAACCTATAGGTACTTAGGTACTTCCGGTTGTCCTAGAAACTCTATAGACGATTCAGCAGGGAGGGCAGGGAGTGTACCAATACAGGCTGAAGTTGCGTCGTATGATTATAGCCAGCTCCAAAATTGTTGTGAAAGATAACAAAAACTAAATTAACAACCGATAAAAATGTTTCGCGAAAAGTAATTTTGGATATAAATATTTATATGCATCTTCGAAATCGGCCTTCAATGCGGACGGGTACGAATCGCTTTTATGTGCACAATAAATTGTGCAAGATGCACTTAAGTGCAATAGAAATACTTAACGGTGATAAAAACTTGTAATTCAATTAATGTTCAATATGTATTATACCTATTTGCGGGATGGAGTTTTTGCTGAAAGAAGACTTCAATTTGACTTTGAATAATAAATAAATAATCGACCGGGAGTCGAACCCGGGACATCGGCTTTATACATAGGTTCTCTAACCACTTGGCTATCCGATTATCAAATACAATTATTTCTTACCACTTACTGTCAGGCCCGACGCATACGGGCGTGCAGTGTGCAACGCACAAGGGCGGCATTGTCAAGGGGGCGGTAAAACCAGATATCGCATAACTAAAGTGAAACGTTCTCATCATCATGTCAGCCATAGGACGTCCACTGTTGGACATAGGCCTCCCCCATAGACCTCCAGTTGCCTCGGTTGGAAGCGGCTTGCATCCACCGTGAACCCGCGACTTTAACCAGGTCATCCGTCCATCTCGTTGGGGGACGTCCTACGCCGCGCTTGCCGATCCGCGGTCTCCACTAGAGAACCTTTCGGCCCCAACGACCATTCTGTTCTCCGTGATATAATGGCTTGCCCATTACCACTTCAACGAGCTAATTGGCTGGCTAAACGTTCTCATAATTCTCATAATATGCATGAGTTTGGTACCATCAGCAACATAAGTGGTCTATCAGTTTTTAAACAAGTTGCTATCAAATGAATATTGTCGCAAAAGTCGAACTTTCGAGTTGACAGACACATCTATTGGCATTATTGTTCTATGACAAGAAAACGATTATCAACTTTAGGGACCACATATTTGGCTGCTGGTACATAGGGCGGCTTAATCGGTATTGCACGCAGGCGTTCAAACAGCTAGCGGCGGGCCTGCTTACTGTATCTAAGCTAAGTCGTGGACAGACTGACGTGGCGAAACTATAAGGATTTCATAAATGACGATGGAACCCTAAAAATCAGGACCACTGTTCTCTATTTACAGAATAAGTTCTCGTGGTATTTGGCGCCTAGATATTTGGTTATCTGATCAAAATATAACTACTCGTAACCCGTATAGATTAACTTTCACTTTATGTATACTGTTACAGATTGCTTCCTTTGCATTCCGGTATCCTTGTTGTTTGAACTTGTCTACTGCGCCAATTGATTGCATGTATGTACAGTCAAGTTCGTAAACTTCTGAGCAAAATTTTATCATAAATATCGGAACACGCTTCTACGGTCGTTAACAATAGTCGTGTTCAGATATTTTTGATCATAGTTTTGCTCAGAAGTTTAAGAACTTAACTGTACAGTCGAACCATTTGATTCCTGACCCACCGTAGAACGTCTCAACTCTAACGTTAACTCTTGTCATATAAAAGATAAAAGCTTTGTATAGTCGATAATAGAATCATCGAGTAGTTCGCAGAAGTGACTAACGATATTTAGTCAGGCGTGTAGGACAGCGCGGCAATGGAGGTCCTTGACGAGTGGAGATCGAATATTCTTTAGGTATGTTCTCTTTGGTACTAGGATGGCTTTGCGAGGATATAATGCATTTTATTCGGTACTCAATCGATTGCACTTACATGATCAAAACAGTGAGATTATGACGAGAAAATAATCAGGCCCTTACACATCCTAATTTATGGTTGTTGGCAACCCTGGCCAAGCTAAACACTTGTTCGTAATAATTATATTAATTTTAATTCGATACTTAAAAAAACTTACGTCTAAAGTAGTGATTGTGCAATAAACATGCAGTTGAACACTAGCAATTGAATATCACATTGAAACAGCACTGCCTGAGAAAACATATGCAAGAAAATAATAAGTAGATTTTATCACTTTCTATTTTGATCAATTTTTAAACCGAAGCAGAAAAGAAACGATTTTTAACGTATTTTTATCAGACGTTATATACAAATTATAAACATCTGATAGGGCGTTGTGTTGACACTGACAGCGCGCAATGACAGTCAATATTACCCACATCACTGGCAAAATAAAAAAATAAAAAGTGTTGCCATTGCAAAGACACCGTCAGGACAACTTAAAAACAGGCGTTTAAAATCACGCGTCTATCTTACCTGACTAAAAATCTAATTCAGTACTACAGCAAAGTAAGACGCAGCGACGTAATATTTGCATGCTTAAAATACAACGATTGGTACAGAATGCCATTAAAAGCAATTAAGACAATGAATACTGGTACAAGTAGCAGCAGTAAGATAACGGCGCCAGTTAATTGCAAAAATGTAAAAAAATAGTTGGACACTAAAAAACACCGTGGGGTGCATGAGCTGTTAATCATCGATATGAATTTGATTGCGCGCTTTTCTGAAACAAAACTACATTTATTAAAAGCTCCAGAGTCGAAGAAAAAATGGAAGTGTAAACTTTGTCTCACAAAACACCGCAACGATAAAACATCAAATGTTATAACTAGGAGACAGCAAAAAAACATTAATACTCAAACTAAGATATTACCAGAACATAAGTCCCCTAGTCCTGTTGAAACAAACCAAGAAATACAATATATAAGTCGGTGAATTATGGTTCTCCAACCGACCCTAGCCCTTATGGCACACTCGAAGAAGATCAAAACATCTCTCAAAATACATTATTATCAAAATCAAAGTTCTTAGAATTACTCGAAGAAACAGGTTTCCATAATGATTCTTATCAATCTGTAGACAATAGTTTGTCAAGGAGCATGGAACTCATACCTAGTCACCCAGATATTGTTAGTGAACTCAGACTGGAAATCGATAATTTAAAGCTTGAACTTACAAGCACTGAAAACGAACTTCAAAATTCAATTATTGAAAAGAATGAACTTATTCGCCAAGTCAACAAACTAACAAAAGAAATTACAACACTAAAACTTATTTGTAAAACCCCACAACAACCCAAAAAAGTTCGTAGGAGTCTATCAGCAACCTCTGGCAGATGCTCTAGGCCCAATACTAAACTCGTTAAAACCACAGCTTTAGAAAGTAAAAAACAGCCCTAGAATCCCGAATTAGAACTAGCACAAGAAATATCGAACCTTTATCAAACGATTAAAGAATTTGAAAAAAACCTCAAACAATCGAATGCTCCACCTAATCTGATAAATAATTGTAAACCACAAAACAACAAAAACCACCAAGGGAAGTGTGAGGAAAATGCAGCAAGGAAAAATGAAACCTTACAACAACAAATTATGTATTATAAGTAATAGTAAACATTATAATATTCTTAAAAGCGTCGGTAGAATTGATCTTTACCAGAACCATAACACAATACATTATGTTACCCCAAATGCTGGAGTAGATAGCATGATTAAAGACCTCGATAAAAAAACTAGCAAGTTACACCCAAAACAAGATTTTTGCGTGATATTGATTGGAGAGATTGATTTCATCACTTCGAAGAATTACAATAAAATTATCGAATCAATAAGACAGAAACTACAAGCTAATAGCCATACAAACATTATAATAGCAGCACCGACGTATATCTGTGAGCACCAGTTTTCAACTCGAGAGTTGAGATCTTCAATACTCTTCTAATCAAGATATGTGGAATAAAGACTACGGACATTTTTCGACTCTAACGAGAAATTAACGTTTGATTTATTTTCGTATACTACTGGAAGAATAAAAGTGGCGGCGTGCAAAAATATCCTTCAAAATATTGCAGGAATAATCACAATATGCAAGTGAGCAGTACCAAAGACGTGTCGAATAATATCTACTAATAAGAGAATCTCAAAAAATTATTGTTAAAAGTACGCAAGAAAATAAAACCACAAGAAACGCTACGAAAGATCTACGCATCGGTGATGTGAATGATATACTAAGACTACAAGTGATAGTCGGATTTAGTATGCCAAAGTCCACAATTAATCTTTTTCGCTGACAAAATGTATCTGAATATATTACATCAAAATATGCCGGTTTGATAAATAAATCAGACCTCGTTACTGTTACTCTTGAACAACTAATAGATCTTGGAAAATACTTTGAAGTTATCTGCTTTACAGAACACTTCATGCGAGAAGAGAAAGTAAATTGTTTGTCTAAAAGATTGTATCCTGGCTTCTGTTTTCTCCCGAAAAGTCAGAAGAGGTGGTACAGCCATATATTTAAAACGAGATATTGGATTAAGGAGCTGACAAAAATAAAAGAACTCTCAATAGAAAGTCAGGTAGAATGTTGTGGCGATTGAATTGGTGATTATAATGTGATAATTATTTGTGTTTATAGAGTACCAAACTCAAATTTAGGATTTCATGGAACGTTTAAATTTGATTCTTACCGCTCTGAACAACAACAAAAAGAAAAAATTGTTATGTGTGGCGACTTTAATATTAATACTTTAAATGCGGATAAAACAACAATGAGTTGAAAACACTCTCTTAAATTACAAATTAAAAATAAAAGAATATTACTCGCCCAGCATGGTACGTGCATTGACAACTTCGCGACAACATACAAGGATCGAAAGGCTCAATAGTTGATCTTGTTTATCTGACCACAATGCCATCTCTTTTGAAATGCCCCATAAAGCAAAACTATCCACACAAATACTGGTATGTAAAAAAAAGAGATTTTTCAATTGAAAATATCAACAAATTTAAAAATGTCTCATTAGCCTTAGCTTTGCAGACGTTTACGACAGTAACAATCCAAATGAGGCCTACAATAATTTTATCGACTCGTTTGCCTTATTTTACAATCTTGTTTTCCTTTCAAACTAGTTCAAACTGTCAATCGTAAAAAAACCCATTGGGTATCTAAAGGTATAAAAGTGTGTTGCAAAAAAAACGTGATATACTCTGGCGCTACAGAAATAATCCAAACAACACGAACAGGGAAGAGTTAAAATCATATTCTTATAGATTAAAGAAGATAATACGATTAACACAAAAGCACAAAACAAAAATCGCATTTATAATTCAAATAATAAATGTCGTGCTGCTTGGCAATAATTAAAATAATAATGAAAATCACCCTATAAACTATATACGAAATATAATCAATAATAAAAATGACATTTTAGATAATCCCTTGACATTGCCAATTCTTTTAATGATTTTTTCATAGACCAATCCAAGTTTCATGTAAAATATAGTACTACAAATGCCAAAAAATTACCACCAAATTCATCAAAATCAATTTTTATGGGTCCAGTGACACCGTCGCAAATTCACAGAATAATAAAATCTCTCAAGAATACCAAGAGCACCGGATTTGATGAAATAACAACTTACATAATAAACATTGTGCTGAAATTATAAGCAACCATTAACTTATATTTTCATCTTATGCTTGAGAAAGGGGTATCCCGGATAAATAAAAATCGCGGAGTTAAACCATTGCATAAAAAGAACGACAGACAGGAAATGGGAAACTAGAGACCCATAGCCCTATTCTATATTCTCCAAAATTGCAGAGAGAATCATCTATGAACAAATTTACAACTTCATGAAAAAGAAAACATATTAGTAAATGAACAAAATGGATTCAGGAAAGCAAGTCCACTACATTAGCAATATTTCAATTAAAAGAAATGGTTACAAAATGTACGGATACAAGAACCCCTATTAGCGCAATATACATGGACATGACGAAAGCGTTCGATTTGGTCGATCATAATATATTACTAAAAAAGTTGGAACGCTATGGAATTAGAGGAGTTTCTTTAAAATTATTAGAATCGTACTTACACAATAGAATGCAATGCACTTTAATTAAAAGAATCTGTGATAGAACAAGCAAGAAATTACCTACTACTCCGAATTTAGATCACAGCTCCATGGTGTGCCTCAAGGAAGTATCTTGGGACCCTTCTATTTCTATTGTATATTAATGACTTGCCTGCGCATATCAATTATCCAATGGTATTGTTTGCTGATGACAGCACATGCTTAATTAGAGCGTCCAACTCCGACACATATGAGAACGAAATAAATAATAACTTGCAACGATCATCGAATGGCTAGATATAAATAGATTAAAAATTAATATTGAAAAGACAAAAATTATGCAATTCATCAATCTAGATCAAATTCAATCAATCTTAATGTAAAGTATAAAGATAGAGTTATTGAACATGTAAACGTAGTAAAATTTTTAGGTATTGAAATTGATAATCATTTGAATTGGAAACCACATACCAATTCTCTATGCACCCGTATAAATAGTTTTTGTTTTTGCTTTAAGAAGGCTGTCCAAAATAACAGACCAGAACACTGCACTGTTGGCATATCATGGATATGTAGGATCAATCCTTAGATATGGTATCATCTTCTGGGGTAATCTACCAATAATCAATCAGTTTTTCTGCACAAAAGAAATGTATCCGAGCTATTCGTGTCTTAAGAACTCTGATACCTGCAAGCCTCATTTTAAAGAACTGAAGATATTGACTTTAGCCAGCCTTACATTACGAAGTTGCAGTCTTTGTCAAGTCAAATCCTACGTTGTTTCCATTGCAAGTAACAAACGGCCTGCCAGAAGTGTTCGCCATAAACACTAAAATACAAATTATGAAAGGCAGAACAGCCTTGTTAAGGAAAAGTGTCCTAGGCATGGCAACAA
The DNA here is from genome assembly GCF_025370935.1 of Choristoneura fumiferana. Taxonomy (NCBI): domain Eukaryota; kingdom Metazoa; phylum Arthropoda; class Insecta; order Lepidoptera; family Tortricidae; genus Choristoneura; species Choristoneura fumiferana. The sequence goes on from NC_133483.1 coordinate 3,062,551, forward strand.
AAATTTATATAATTCGTTGTCCGAAGGCCTTAAAGAGCTAGATATTAATAATTTTAAAAAACATTTGAAGGCAAGGCTAATAACTGAAGCATATTATACTATTGATGAATTTCTGATTAATAAAAACACTGACATTTCAATCAATTACTATTTGTTTTATCGTGACTCTGTTATAAAATATTATAATATTGCTGCTGTATAGATATGATTAATTAATAATAATACTGTAATAATATATAATAATAATAATAGCACCTTGTATAATAATAATAAGTACTGTCATATTTAGTGTAGTTTCTTTTTTATTTTTATTTTTTTTGTATTAATATTGTTTTAGATTTAAGTTGAAATTTTTGTACGCCTTTTAGGTAGATCGCAGAGAACTTTTTCTCATTATATTGTACGACTCAATGTATTTTACCTGTGTATCACAAATAAATAAATAAAAAATGATAAATTCCAGTAATATTGTAATGCGAAAGTTTGTAAGTCTGTTTGTTTGTTATCTCTTCACGTCGAATCCGTGAAAACGATTTAGATTAAATTCATTATACAAATAGTTTGAGTCCCAGAGGAAGGACATAGAATAGCTTTTATCCCAAAAAAATGCATTATTCCGTGGATAGCGATAAACGAATAAAACGAATTCTACGTGGACGGAGTCACGGGAAACGGCTAATATGGACAAATTTAAATAAGTTAAACAGGTATTTTTTATGAAAAGTTATTGTGAAAAGTACATTGCTATCAAAATACCGGTGCAACCCCTAGATCATCACTCATGGATTTTTCTAGCAAATCTAGACATGCAATAGAATCAATCAATCAGTCATTTCAGATACATTATTTAGCTTGCAACTTGAAATAAAATGCTAACAAATTAACATTTTTCCAGCAATTTGTGTTTGTTGATATTATTTTTAAAATATGAATCACCTGTTCATAATGTAGCTAAATTAACACAATCCCAAATAATATCACACGTGACATAAATTGGTATCGAATGTATCTCTAGATCTTAAAATTTTGAACCGGTAACGTAACTGCACGATGTTGGCGTTCCTACGGAGTTACGTAGACTGCCTAAAGCGCTTTATCGTTAGATTATCGGTTCAAGTTAACGGCAGGTCAAAGAGTGGTAGTTTTTATATTCTTTATAATTAATGTAAAACTTAGGATCACGTTGAGAAAAATATACTTTTCACGACATTGCTCGAAAATTAGGCCATAGACAACCTAAGTCCAGTACAAAAAATTGCTTATAATTGTACATTTAACATTCATCTCATCATCTCAGCCTATATATGTCCCACTGCTGGGCACAGGCCTCCTCTCAGAACAAGAGGGTTGGGCCATAGTTCCCACGCGGGCCCAGTGCGGATTGGAACTTCACACGCACGATTGAATTGCTTCGCCCGGTTGTGCAGGTTTCATCACGATGTTTTCCTTCACCGCCAAAGCTCGTGGTAAACTTCAATGTAATTCCGCACATGAATTTCGAAAAACTCAGAGGTGCGAGCCGGGGTTTGAACCCACGACCCTCTGCTTGAGAGGTGATAGTCAAACACTAGCCATCACGTTTTATTACATTTAACAG
>NC_133483.1:3065027-3105397 GCF_025370935.1 Choristoneura fumiferana
ATAAATTAAGTAATATTTTTTCCAAGGATTTCATATTTTATACGGAATCTTCCAAGTTTAGGTATATTTTATACCTTAGGCTTAGGCGTTATTTACTCTTAACTACTAATAATTCTCAAGCAAAGTTAGCCGTTATAGTTTCCTTGAAAGTTTGTACTACCATCCTGAAATTTTTCAAAATTTTCCACCCACTAGTTTAGATTTTAGAGGCGGGGGGACGCTCGATTTTAATGAAAATTTGCACTTTAAAGTTGAATATTTCACTAACAAATCGCTAAATCGAAAAATCGTCATAGCAAACCCGTAATGGTTTTAAAAGACCTATCCAACGATACCCCAGGGCTGGATGAGAAAAAAAAACCCCCACTACGTTTATGGGAGGTACCCTAAAAAAAAATTTATTTTTATTTTTTATTGTACCATTTTGTCGGCATAGTTAACATATATATTCGTGCAAAATTACAGCTTTCTAGCATTGATAGTCCCTGAGCAAAGCCGCGGACGGACGAACAGACAGACAGACAGACAGACATGGTGAAACTATAAGGGTTCCGTTTTTGCCATTTTGGCTCCGGAACCCTAAAAAATGGCAAAAAGTCACATTTGTTGTATGGGAGCCCCTCTTAAATATTTTTTTATTCGGTTTTTAGTAGGTACATAATCTGTGAAAATTTCAACTGTCTAACTATCACGGTTCATGAGATACAGCCTGGTGACAGACGGACGGACAGCGAAGTCTTAGTAATAGGGTTTCCGTTTTTACCCTTTGGGTACGGAACCCTAAAAAAAAACAGCTTTGAACATTTCAATAAAGGCATATTACTAATGATTGTGAGTCAAGACTTTTTTGATGTACTCGTATGTATTTAGTTTGTTTTAGGTATGTATACGCGACTTTATTTTATTCTGCCTTCTGCGTGCCCTTTTCAGCGTCGGTCGCACTGAAATTCCTTTGTTGATTGAAACATCTTTTATTACCTGCATGACCCATATCACTAGCTTTTTGATTATCTCACTTTATTCTGAGGTATTGTTGGCAATGACTGACACAATGGAGTATTGTGCTAGGCGTATTATACTATTCACGAGCTATGCAAATCGCAAACCGTTAACGTGTTGAAAATGTATTTGTCTGGAATTGAAAATACAAACTGAAATATGAGATGCACAGAAAAACAGAAAAATAAGACCATCACTGGGAATCGAACCCAGGTCCTCGGTAATCCGTACCGCGTGCTATACCGCTACACACCACTGATGGTCAACGGTACCGACACGAATTTCCCTATGCACCTCATATCTCTGCTTGTGTTTCTTACTTAGTCACTTAGCAGCGACGCTAGCGACATCTATGCCGTAAGCCTCAAACTTTTCCGGCATTCCTTTGGAACTAACCGCTCACCCGAAAAGAGATATCGTTTCTAAGCAATCCAATTAAGATTGGTTTTTTGGAATCTTTTGTATTTTTTTTTTTATTTCAATTCCAAATTTTTAATTTTTTTTTTCTGTTTTTTCTGTGCATCTATATTTCAGTTTGTATTTTCAATTTCGGTTTGGGATGACCGTAAAAGTAAAAATTTGGAATTGAAATAAAAAAAATACAAAAAGATTCCAAAAAACCAATCTTTATTTGTCTGGAATTTTTCTAGTATTTTTATGCATCATTCTACACGATCACTGGTTCATTTTGCTGTTTTTGTAATGTTGAAACAGTTATGAAATAGTAGCTGTTTCCCGCCGATGCCGATGCCGTGGTGGCGGAGCGGTTTGACCTATGGCCTCTCAAGCAGAGGATCGTGGGTTCAAATCCCGGCTCGCACCTCTAAGTTTTTCGGAATTCATGTGCGAAATTACATTTGAAATTTACCACGAGCTTTAACGGTGAAGGAAAACATGGTGAGGAAACCTGCACAAACCTGCGAAGCAATTCAATGGTGTGTGTGAAGTTCCCAATCCGCACTGGGCCCGCGTGGGAACTACGGCCCAAGCCCTCTCATTCCGAGAGGAGGCCTGTGCCCAGAAGTGGGAATTATATAGGCTGGGATGATGGGATGAGCTGTTTCCCGCGACTTCGCGCCCTCGAAACTAACTTTTTTTTTCGGGAGAATATAAATATGTATAAGGTGTAATGTCTGCAAAATTTCACGACAAAAATGGCGGGAAAGTGTAACAAACAAACTCACGTTTGAATTTGTGATTTGATTTGTAAGTAAGGATCTGAGATAATTAATTCAATACTATCTAGAAGGTGGGATAGACTGCCCGTAACTACTAGGCACTTACTGAATTCGAAAATCGAAGGCTAGCGGGACGGTAAGATACGAATTTAGAATTTTTGCACTTCGTATTAGGGTCAGCAACACCTATACTCGACGCCGTATTTAGATTCCAAATAAGGCCTCGCTCTTGCAGGGGCCTCGCGCATCATGCCAAGCAAATTTTAAAAAATATCTCGTCAAACATGACAAATACCTAAAAAAAACAAGCATACCTACTTTCGCATCACATACTTTTCACGAAGGACAAAGGGCCTAGACCTGCCGCCCGGAGCCTCGCAATGGGTAAGGCCGCCATGTTTACCATAGTTGTCCATACGTGATTTGTTGTCAATATTTATGTGCATATCAAAAATATTTATAAACAGTATATACGCAAATTATGAGATTAATAGTATCCAAATGTTGTTTAAACCTTAAGTATTGCCACTGTAATATGAACTTTCCTTCTACAAATCAGTTGCAACCAAATATATGTTGGTGAAATTAATATTTACATGAAATTATTTATTTATGCAGTTGCATTTAATTTTAGCTTTACAATTATATATAAATAAATTACGTGCATTATTTAGAAAAGTTAAAACTTACCGATGCAAAACTTTTTGATTTTATTGGCAGCACATGAGTAGTTTTTTTTGTAATCTATATACGGCGTTGAGTATAAGCCAGTTGGTACCTTTGTTGTCTTCGCAGGATGTTCGCGATTGGCATAGGGGCTACCTCATTACTGACTCTGTTCACGCCGCCCCTGGCGCACACCAGCACGTCGCTCCTGATCGCCGTGAGAGTCGTCGAAGGACTGTTTGAGGTAATACCACCATAGACGTAGACCCACCCCGGTACGGTCTAGTGCCTACCCCATAGGGATGGGTTATACTTTATACTTGCTAAATCGCGTACCAGGGCTTAAAAGTACGTCCACCCTCTCATACCAGGTGCAGAAACCAGGTATCAAAATACATTCAAACGCAACGAGTAGGATAGTTGCTTCCTTGCAAGTTTAAATTAAACCTTGTTGCAGATAAGATTCAAAATATTTCAATCAAGACGTAATATACTTTGAAAGTATTTTATTTCACGTATAAGCACAATCTGAACCTTATGTGTATGAATATAAGATAATTTTGCTTTGAAGGGACAGTATACTTTAATGGAAAAATACTTTCAAGTCTTGCAAGTATATCGGGTCGGTACCTGGTTGGTATCATCATCATCATCATGTCAGCCGAAAGACGTCCACTGCTGGACATAGGCCTTCCCCAAGGCTCTCCACTCAGACCGGTCTGGTGCTTTTCGCATCCACCGCGATCCCGCGATCTTAACCAGGTCGTCGCTCCATCTTGTTGGAGGCCTACCGACAGCTCTTCTCCCGGTCCGCGGACGCCATTCGAGAACCTTTTGACCCCATCGGCCATCAGTCCTGCGAGCAATGTGCCCCGCCCAATGTGCTGGTTGGTAGGTATACTTGCAAGCAAATACCTGGTATCAAAACCTGGTAACTTAAATACGCACCATCTCTACTAGCCCAGAATGTTGGGCTACCAATTGAGTGTGGACTCTGCTTCATCGCATCGGCCATGGCATGTCAGGGGCAATATTTTTTTTCATTCGCAGGGCTTCCCCACTTCCTCGCTACTTTCCCTAACTCCGCTTACCGTTTTCATTATGTGAATTTTTAAGCTAGTTACCAACTCGCTGTCCACTGAAGAAGAGCGGAGATTTTATGCAATTTTATTGGTGAACCTTATACATTCACCGGACTTAGAAAGTAAGAGAGATTTATTTGGTTCCATCAGTACCACCTTACAGTAATAAGACTAAGGGGCTGTTTCACCATCCATTGATTAGTGTTAACTGGCGGTTAAATGTGATGCCGTCTCTATTTGTTTTGTTCGAATAGACGGAGACTGCATCACATTTAACCGTCAGTTAACTTTAATCAATGGATGGTGAAACAGCCCATAAAACTAACAATGAAACTAAATTACATCGGACGCAGTTGCATGGCTCAACACCCTGAATGTTGACATTTAGCATGTTGTATCGTTATTGTTTTTGTATTTTGTAACTTAATGTGTATGTACCTATATATTATAAGCCTATTTCAAATGTATGCCATACGATTAAATAAATAAATTAGGTACATGGTAAAACGATAGGGTTGCCAAGTTGCCATCCAACAACACAATGGGAACAATGAAATTTCCTAGTAAAAATCTTGACATCACCCTAAAAGTCCTGACGTTTCTCGTAACCAGAGGCCGTATTGCCTAACTTATATTTGCGATCACAATCAAATGACAGCTTTCGCATACAACAAATGTCACTTCATTGCAATTGCGAGCGTCAGAATCAGAAACGTTATAAAATACAATACGGCCTCTGGTATCTCGAATGGCGATCACAGGTGGCCTGACGACATCGTGAGAGTAGCGGTCGCCACTCGAGAACTTTTCTCCCCCAGCGGTCATCTGTTCTTCGAGCGATGTGGCCCGCCCACTGCCACTTCAAATTAAATATTTTTACAGCTATGTCGATGACTTTAGTTCTTCGACGAATTTCCGTATTCCGGATTCTATCGCTCAAAACTCCAAGCACAGCTCTGTCCATAACTCCTTGCGTGGCACTGAGCCTCTCCAAGAGGCCCCACTAGGTAGACTGACATCATATGCAAGTAATATAATAATAATAAAAATGTTTATTGTACTCAAAAACAAGTGTTACAAACATAGACGTAAGTATTTCTTTGCTCACCCGCGACCTTATGATAGCTAAGTGTATGCAAAATATCTTCCTTCCTCCACCTCCACACTGTAAGAACACACACAAATCACACCCCATCTATCACTACCACCACACTAAACGTACGCGTTTCGAACTAAACCAGAGCTCATCTTCAGAGCAACACAACCGTACACCATGCTACCAGATGTTAGACTAACAAACTTGTAACAAACCACAACAACCGTTTTAATTTGTCACTGTAACTCCGTGAAGTACTCAACTATAATTTTTCTCAAACAAAACAAAACTACCCACAAAATATTAATAAATTTTAATCGTCATGTAAAACTACCTTGACTTTTTATTTATCACTGTCAATGGGGTTACTTTTAAACCTGTGTTCAGCAGGCGTGTTGTCCATTGTGGCGTTCTAATGGTGATTTTCCACCGGCGAGACGAGACGAGAATTGAAATTTGTATGCATTCTCGCGCGCCCGCCGCGAGCCGCCGCGGGCGCTGCCATACAAATTTCAATTCTTGAAATACCTTGAAAACCACCTTGAGGGGGCCTTTGTTCAGCAGTGGATGTCTTCCGACTGATGATGATGACTTATTTTGTATGTTGTAGGGCGTGACGTACCCGTGCATCCACGCGGTGTGGTCCCGCTGGGCGCCGGCGGGTGAGCGCGCGCGGCTCGCCACTTTCGCGTTCAGCGGCAGCTACGCCGGCACCGTCGTCAGCATGCCGCTGTGCTCGCTGCTCGCGCATTACACCGGCTGGCCTGGCATATTCTACGTCTTCGGTTAGTTATTATTCGTTTTTTTAATACGATAGATATATAGTTAGATAGGTAGATAGACAAACAGATAGATAGATAGATATACTGACCTGGCATATTCTACGTCTTCGGTTAGTTATAATTCGTTTTTTTTTTTAATACGATAGATATATAGTTAGATAGGTAGATAGACAGACAGATAGATAGATAGATATACTGACCTGGCATATTCTACGTCTTCGGTTAGTTATAATTCGTTTTTTTTTAATACGATAGATATATAGTTAGATAGGTAGATAGACAGACAGACAGATAGATAGATAGATGATATACTGACCTGGTATATTCTACGTCTTCGGTTAGTTATAATTCGTTTTTTTTAATACGATAGATATATAGTTAGATAGGTAGATAGACAGACAGATAGATAGATAGATATACTGACCTGGCATATTCTACGTCTTCTAGTAATCTTCTAGTCGTCTTCGTCGTCTAGTAATGACTCATCATTAATAGTTTTAATACGATTTATTGTTAGGTAGGTAGACAAACAGATAGATAGATATACTGGCCTGGCATATTCTACATCTTTGGTGAGTCATTATTATTATTATTTTTTTAAATATGATAGCGAGCAGGTGGGTCACCTGTTAGAAAGCAAACACCGCCGTCCTTCAACATCCATAACGTATGTTACGGATGAGTTGTGTTCTTAAAATGTTTTTTTTATTTTCAGGTATAATGGGATTGGTTTGGACTACGATTTGGTGGCTCGCCGTCAAGGAGTCGCCCGAAAAAGACCCTCTGATATCACCATCGGAACTTAAATACATACAGGTAATTTTTGCGCCACAAAATGACGTCATTTGAATGTCAATCGAACTAGAAGTTAGCTTCCAGCAGGGCTACTACGAAACTCGAAACTCGAAGTTCGTGTCGTGCGGTCCCTCTGACACTTATACTATTTAATACGAGAGCGAGAGGGACGGTACGATACGAAGTTCGAGTTTCGTAGTAGCCCTGCTGTTCATAACCTTGTTTATCTTCTTCAGGATTCGCGAGGCACGCAGGCAATAGAGGGCTCGAAAATTAGGCACCCGTGGCGGGCCATACTGACCTCTGGGCCGGTGTGGGCCATCGTGATGGCCCATTTCAGTGAAAACTGGGGGTTCTACACGCTGCTCACATTTCTGCCCACTTTCATGCAAGGTAAATTAGAACTTACTATGAAACTTGTTATTATTTTTACATTGAGAAATTTCGCCGTAATAATTTGTACCTAGTGAAATTGGGATGTCCCAAAATTTGACAACATATAATAAATCGAAAACCATTTGTTAGAAATAGGCTTCGTGAAGCGTTTTCAGAAGTCAGATTCCAAAAATGTGATAAACTGATTTAAATAAACAAAATTTAAGTAATGACCCTCATTTGACCCTGCAGTGTCTCGTCACAAAGGCAGTTATAAAGCAGGTCTACACTCTTAAGCAAATTGACAGTTTGAAATGTTCCTGTCCTGCTTATAATAGCAAAGAGTGACAAAGATAGAACTTTAATCACATGATGCGCAACTGGCCTTAAACAGTTGTCATTTATCGTAAAGTCCGAAATGTATACGAGTATTTCCAATGTATTTTTACAAATTAAATTATTAAATTACTATGTTACATACAAAAGAATTTAAATATCAGATTTTTAAAAGATATCTATTTACTATCACACCATTAAATAAACAAAGGAATAATCGAAGCTAAAAGAAGAGAAATAAAATAAAACTATTTGTCATGGTTCATTTAGGACCCTAAACCGTGCTTGAATTATTGTCAAATTGTAATGCCACAGATTATGTTATGTACGACCTGATTTTTTCCAGGCAATGAAATGTGGCTGTCTCACTATGACGTCATCCAGCCTATTTCGTAAAAAATGTATAAAAAAATAAATACTCATCCAAATTCAAAATCAATGAAAATGGTATCTTAAAATCCCTATTCTTTCCAAAAAAAAAAACTATAGGTTATTTTTTTTGGTGCATCCCATTTCGAGTCGGCCAGGATTGTCTCCGCAGGACGGAACTCCTCAACGGTAAATGGTGATCTACTAGAAATTTGGTACGGATACGTGGTATGGATGAAAAAGTAGACAGCAAAAAGTACAGTCAGCGATATTAACTTGTGTATTACTTCTGTACTGATACTTTTTATTCACATTTCTTTACTATTTGGGATACCGAAGAATATTGATGTATATCAACTTTGTATCTTTCTTTAGTCGAATAACTTTTAGAAATCGCAATTTGGTTGGCGAATCAATCGCTTGTTGTTTTGTTTTGTCTATTCTTCTTTTTTCTTTTGCTTTTGTTAGGAGTGAGAAGGGTAAAGGAGACTGGCCTATGCCTATTTCTTTTTTATATACTGGCAACCCATTTTGTAATGTTAGTATTTCTTTTTATTTTATTTAAATAGGAAAGTATTTTTTATATTTTTTAAACTAAAAATTGTATCGGTCTCACTTAGCTGTACTTTTTTCAATGTATAATGACCAGATGGTCCCAAAGGAAGACCAGCGCCGTTCGCAGACCGGCAGATTGCTGATTTGGGACCATTTCGTGACATGCATACGTAACAATTTTTATTTTATTTTTATTATTGCTGCTGTCTTTTTTAATGTCACGAATAAATGTTTTCTTTCTTTCTTTCTTTCTTTCTATTAAACATTACAATTTTAATAAAAAATCATTAAATTAATAAAAAAAAATTTTTTTCGCATAGTATAAAATAAAGTCACTTCCCGTCGTGCAATGAAGCCGGGGCGAGCCGCTATTCAAAATTAAATTAGAACAAGAGCACGCGTGGGCATGAAATCGATTTGAAATATGAATGGATTTTGCAACGCTAAATGCCATTTTACCACTGCGCTGGAACTAATTTCGTCGCGCAAATGCCATAAATCAATTTGTTATCGTTTATTTATATCGATCGCTGCAAAATACTGTGGGTTAATAACATTTATATCGAGTTCAAAGTGCTGATAAACTTTAGCATTCACTTGTAATGGCATTATAGCGAATATTACATTACATGTAAAAGTGCACAAAATAAACAGTGCATAAAGTAAAATCTTTGTCTAAGACCAATGCAATCAGGTGCCAACAGCCACAAACAAAAACGTCTCTTTTTTTTGAATAATTCATAATTTATAAAAAATAAAATCAATAAAATAAATCAATAAAACTATGTACTAATGCATGAAAAATAAAAGTTACTTACCTACCTAGTAAGTGAACGAGTGTGTGTGTGTGTTGCTATTTAATTTCCTCGCAATCAAAGTGAAAAACAGAGTGTAAAACCCATTTATCCCTCGACTCCACTCTTGCCGTACTGGCTCGGGTGGCTATATGAACGTATCGGGTATAATGGCTCGTTTTATGTTCTTGTTGTACAGTCTACTATTCTTTAATAGCTTCGATCATTGTACTTAGCATCGCCTCGTGACATTTTCAGACGTGTTCAAGTTCAAGACGTCCCAAACGGGCTGGGTCTCGGCCGTGCCGTATCTGGCCATGGCCATAGTGCTCCAGGTGGCCGGCCATTTGGCCGACTGGCTGCTGCAGAAGGGAGTGCTCTCCAGGACCAATATCAGGAAGCTGTTCAACTGCGGTGCTTTCTTGGCTCAGGTACTTAATACGAGTTGGAAGGAACAACAAAGTAACGATTAATCGGGAAAACTGACATACGACCACGTCGTTGGTTCCTTCTTCGCCGGATTCCAAGTTTGTCAGATTCCAAACTCGTCGGATTCCAAACTCGTGGGATTTGTGGCAGTCGAATTATTAAATTATAAAGTAACCTACCTATTTATTCTAACTTAAGGCATGCCACCGTTACGTACGACGATGAGCGAAGCGAGGAAGAGTGTTAGGTGTAACTGCGACCCAACAGCGCGCGAGCCGAGCGAGCAAAGCGAGCGGGCCGCGGAAGCGGCCAGCGAAGCGCCAGAATCAAGTTTTTTTATAATATAATATTTTTAAGAATAAATGTAAAAAGAAAACTCAAATTAAATTGTCTATGTGATAAGTTTGGAGTCCGACAAACTCGGAATTCGACGAATTTGGAGTCCGACGAACTTGGAATTCGGCGAAGAAGGAACCAATCGACCACGTCAGCGAATAGTCGATAAAAGATGCCGAATATGATAATACCTTTAAATTGTAATATGACTTGCAATTAACGATTCTAATTCTAATATTTTATTTTATTTATTTACTATGTAATTAGTAAACAATAGATCCGGCTGTTGAAATTCCGGGGTTTAACTAAATTCCACATGTTCTACATTTTGTCCCAATCCCGTGGGAATATCGCGATAAAAAAGTAGCCTATGTGTTATTCCAGACGTCCAGCTACCTGCATACCGAATTTCACCCAAATCCGTACAGCCGTCTTTAGTGTGAAGGAATAACAAACATACACACAGTCACAAAGTTTCGCATTCATAATATTAGTAAGAAGTAGTAAAATAGTACAATATACATTATAACTAACTATAACTAAACTAACATGAAATAAAATGCTCAAATATTCCTGCCTGAGATTATCAACAAACTAACTTTTTCACCCCGATTTTGTTGCAGACCATTTTTATGATAGCAGCGTCGTATGCGACGTCAGTTGCGGGCTGTCTCGTGTGCTTGACGATCGCTGTCGGCTTGGGAGGATTCGCTTGGTCGGGCTTCAGGTACCTACTTACTCATACATTTATTCAGTTAGGTGTTCCTAATTAATGTGCGGCTGACGCAAAATACGTCAAATTAATGTCCGACGATATACTTTATATGGATATGACTACAATTTATTTAAAAAAGTAACATAATTATGTAACATATTGAAGGAAACGCACATAAATTCACAACTGAAATCGTCAATGTAATTGACTAGTCTGAGAAGTAATAGATATGTATAAACAGTTTCAAGTCTTAAGAGATGACAATTTAAAAGTATAAGTCTTATCCATCCTATGCTTTCGTCGCCATATTGCATCCATCGGCCGGCCATTGTTCATAATCATTCGCTTACTGCGTGTCATCTTTGTACGTATCTTTATGTGAGACCTTAGTACAGTCGAGTTCAGCTTGTGAGTTTTTTTTTTATCAAAACTATCTGAACACGACTCTATTGTTAACGGCGTAGAAGCGTGTTCAGATATTTTTGATCAAAATTTTGCTCACAAATTTATGTACTCGACTTAAACCAAATTAAGCACAATTTTCACCACTTTCAAATGGTATTTTCGAGTGCTGTAATTTCAAAAATGTCTTTTCATGGTCCCTTACTAAATTTCTTCTTCTAACGTATGTTTTCTCTAATTACAGCGTGAACCACCTTGACATAGCTCCGCCGCACGCCAGCGTGCTAATGGGTCTCTCCAACACCATAGCGACCCTGCCCGGGATCATAAGTCCCCCGCTCGCCGGTTCCATAGTCACTGGCAAGGTGAGCCATCTTTACGAGATTCTACAATACAATACAATACAAATATTCTTTATTGATCACCAAAAGCAGTACAGAGACAAAGAAACTAAATGAAATTAAATTAAATAGTTTATTCTTCTGGAAAGGGTTGGTTTACACGTGCTGCCGGAAGATATACGTGCTCCTTAATCAGCCTTAAATAGCATGCAAAATATTAAAATTATCATATTTATCATAATATTTAAATTTAACAAAATAAAGATAATTAATTATGAATATTAATTCGGCAATTAAAAATAATACGGTCATGTCAATATTGTGGGGCTGCGGCTGCTGCAAAGATCATTATCTCAAAAAAGGCTAAACCGATTTTGATGAAACATGTCTAAGAACCGTCGCTAGGACACCTGATTTCAAATTAAAAAAACCGCATTCAAACCGGTCCACCCGTTTAAGAGCTACGGTGACACAGACAGACACACATGGCGGTCAAACTTATAACACCCCTCTTTCTGCGTCAGAAGTTAAAATAAAAATATTACGAGTACAATCAGTAAATTAAAATAAAGCAATTTTCATTTTCCAGACAGCGGAAGAATGGCGCGTGGTATTCTTCATCTCGAGCGCCATCTATTTGCTGGGCGCTATAATATACGGCATCTTTTGTTCCGGAGAGAAGCAACCCTGGGTGGTGGAGGCGGAAACTGAACCTAGTTTCGACACAGATGGCGCCTCTGTAACGACTGCGAGAGGTTACGACAACAAGGCTATGGATCATAGTGAGATGTAGATAAATCTTAGGACAAACTGTTTACGCTAGATGGCAGTAACTGTGCAAATTAATGAGGACCTTTTAAGTTGAGAACTAGCTTGTGAATATGTTTTCGCCCTCGTACATAAAAAAGTAGTTCAATATCCTGTGGGAATTTTGAAAAACACTTCAATATACGAAAGTTAAACGCCGGCCAAAATGTGCATTGTTTATTGTCTGAGAATCTGCTGCGGTCACTTATACGCAAAAGAGACTCTTGGGTTTTATTCAGGGGGTTTCCTGCATGTCATGACACTGTTTACGAGCAAGTGTGATGAAAAATAATAAAATTGATTCATGAGCAATTTTTCCAAAAAAAAATAGGACTTGTCCAATATTTTTTTGATGATCTAATAACTGAATGAATAATAATTCCACTTTTTTTACTCAAGACACTACACCAATAAATTATTAAAATATTTTTCAACTAAAATTCTTATTTATTTTACACATTCAACTACTTCGAAGGCTTATAGGTACTAACTAATTGTATAGACTCTATATAGACTACTATTATTTTTATAAAATCTAGCTAGCAAGAATGGAAATACCCCGGAAAAGAAATCGAATATAAATAAAATAACACATAAAAGCGAATTGAACACTTCAAGTTATGTATGTACAGTGGAGGGCAAGCCGTAGCGTCAAATATATGTCACACACCTTATGGTTAGTGGCATAAGTGTATGAGTATTTTTGACGGTTCACTAATGCTTCGCAACTAACGTTTGGCAACCTGATTCATTTCGCAACTTTTTGTTTCGCAACTATTAAATATGTTTGATACTGTTTACACGCGGCAAAAAATTTGGCCCTCAAATGTATGCAGAATCGGTAATTTTGTATGAAGGGTGGGCCAAATTTTAAGCCGCTGAATATATTTCAGGATTTCTATAAAACTAACCTAAAGTACTACACGATGGCCCTAAAATAAATCCTGAAATACGGTCCTTTAACTTTAGATGAGCCTTGATCGACTGATTAGCGCTAACTGACGTTTATGAATCATGTTTTTTAGCATCGGGCCTTCAAGGAGCCTTCAAGGAGGCTCTAACTTTTTATGAATAAGGCTGTTATAGTTTTCGAAACGAAAAGTTGCGAAATGAATCAGGTTGCCAAACTTTAGTTGCGAAATGAACGGATACCATTTTTTTTACGTTAACTACAGATTCTTATTCTGACGTAATAAGACCGCGGTAGCATATTTTCGAAGTGTTCGAGTGAATATTTTTACATTTGACTGTATACCTACACAGTTTCAGGTTTGAAGCTTAATGTACAGTCAAGACAAAACTGGTTCGTACCAGGGTGGAGCCATTTAATAATTAATTTCACTATGATTTCCATGACAAAAATATCGATACTTGAACTCTAATACCTTAATAATAGAGTGCATGTGCCGATATTTTTGGCCACCTTCGCCGTTCCGAAATATCTGATGGTGACTGTACATAATTCAGTTTGTTCCACGGTATAATAGAGTTGCTGATGTCCTTGCCTTTATTTAAATACTTTGAGAACAATTATTATTCTGCTGTGTGTAATAAATAATAGTTAGTATGGTGTGTACTGTCTGTGTGATATTTTTTATGGTAGATAATACAATATAACACAAATATTATTTACAAAACACCACAAATCAATACAGTCAATAAACGAAATGGAAATGTAAAACAAGATAAACCATAGACGTTATAATCGCTTAGAAGCGATCTCTTCCAGACAACCGTAGTATTAGTCATTGCTTAGTAAAATTTAAAGTTGTACTCGTTCCTATTTTTTATATACGTACAGTCGAATTGCATGCCATCAGTTATATCGTTATAAAAAAGTTGCTCAAAATGTCTTAAATTGTTTTCTATCAGCCGTGGTGGCCTAGTGGTGTGACCTATGGCCTCTCAAGCAGTGGATCGTGGGTTCAAATCCGAGCTTGTACTTCTGAGTTTTTTGAAATTCATGTGCGAAATTACATGTGAAATGTAGTTTTACGGTGAAGAAAAGTAGCGTGAGAAAACTTGCACGAACGTTGTGTGTGTGTAAAGTTCGCAAAAAGCGGGGCAGTGGCAGAAGAGCGACCTTTCTGTGACGGGCGCTTTAAAAAGTTTTGGGCGTGGGTAAAGTAAGACCGAGAACTTGTGTTTTAAGGTATCTCAAAGTTTTATTTCATTGTTACTACAACCGTATGTCTTTATAAATTAAGTTGAGTTTTATTCCGTCCATCTTTTCATTGTTTTTTTTTTCATTATTATTTGAAGCAGCTTCTTTCTGATTTCTTTACTTTTACTTATTGTTTAGTTTTATAGCCCTTGCATTTTAACCTTTTCGACGCCAACTACTCATATACATACGCACCGCAGGTTCCACGCCAACGTTCTATATATACGTCCGTTACTTCAATGCAAGAGCAACCTTCGTTCCATTGTGTTAAGGTTTAATTTTAGGCATTGCAATAAAGAAGCCTGGCGTATGGGTGATGTCTTTTGTATTTGACGTGGCGGCGAAAAGGTTAAAAGCGTATCCATAGAAAGTTGAAATTTCATATTGTAAAAATGAAATAAAGTTTCCAATATCAGTTCTATACTCTACTACATAAAATAAAGTACTTTTTTGAGTTTTGTTTTTAACTTTAAGGTAAACGTCTGAGTGCTCGACACGCTAATGCCCAATAGACGACACTCTGCTGTCATCTCTATTGCTAATGACATAAGATTAAAGATATGCCAACTATTGGGGCAGAGACGAGCTCTCGTACGTCTACCTTACTTGTTTTATTGTAATTACATGTAACTATGACTGTGAAACAAAACATTCCTTACAAATCCTAGTTTTTAAAAAGAGAAATCTTAGTTTTACTTATATTTTGATACGCGGCAAAGACGCTATAATGTATTCGATTTTTAAGAGCGTTTATACCTGCTGAGCTGGCAACGTTGCATTTTTAATAGTTTTTCTCGATTATTCCATAAAAATTAAATTAAAATTAAAAATGTGGTCTGATAGAACGGTTCTTAATATATAAGTTAATGTGTCTATAATGTCTATTGCAATAATTTATCGTGATGGACTTTTCTTTCCTTTAAAAACCGTCAATAAACATTTGTTCGTTTTTAAAGAATATAAAAGTCTATCACGAATAATTATTGGAGTAGACATTATTAACTTATATATTAAGAACAGTTCTAACAGGCTACATTTTTAATTTTCATTAAATTTTTATGGAATAATCGAGAAAAATTAACAAAAATGCAACGTTGCCAGCTCAGCAGGTATAAACGCTCTTAAGCAATGTTGGTCTTGTATGATCATGAATTTTATTTGAAAATTGCTTGTACATAACAGCACACTGAAATAAGAGAAACGCACGAGCGGTGGTTAAAAATGGAACTCATTTTTCGTACAAGAACGGAACTTTCGCATAGACGGTAGCGCCGCTGTCGTGCGTTTTTCAAATTTCTGGTTATTGTACGTATTGAATGTGATAATGTAATATTATTTTAGCTTTAAGTGTGTGAACATTTAATGTGAATTGTTAATGTATGTAATAAATACCTATATGCTGAAATCAAAGATTTTTTATATCAGTTCATTCAGTTTACATTGTGTGAGAAACCTTCATATCAAGTTGTCCTATCTGTGACCTACGACCGGACAAAAAACGCCATCAAACTCAACTCAAACCAATTCTGGTATTTTCAGATCCATGATCCAACAATTATAAGGTAAATGCTTGAGAAAAAAATGATTCAATTTATCCACCGAGAATACTTCAATGGAAACAATAGTACAACTAGTGAATAGAACTTTTCGATAACTTTTCCTTTTTTACATTGTATTGTACTCAATAATCAATAGTTGATTCCAGTACATAATACACATTAGAGAAACCCTTGCTACATGCCCAGTGGTAAAGACAGACTGAAAACTTATAAAACAGAAGCTCGTGCTCTATTCTTGTGGCAAATTAAATTACCGATAATTCCTTTTCTCTTGTAGGTATACTATTGTCACATATTTGATTATTCAATTACATTTTAATTAATTTAATTACTCAACAAATTGGCGACGATGTCGTTTGATTTGAAGAAAGGCAAACGTGCGCGTGCCATTCTACGCAACTAATCAAAGTTGATTTCATAACAAAACTACTTACGATTAACTAGAAACCCTTGCTACATATACAATGTCGAATAGAAGAGGAGACGGAAGAGGAGGATCTTGAGGTAGAAATCTACTCCCTGCTCCTCTGATTCACGGCGGAGGCGTGTCACATATTTGATTTGAATGGTTTCTTAGTTACAGTTGTTGATGACTTGGACTGTCATTCTAATATATGTCCTTTATCCTAATAAAGAGATGTACATTTTAATTAATTTAATTACTCAACACTATAACATAAATTATCAGGGCGTACAATATTGTTCATTCCAGCTTTGAAAGCGAAATGAAGAAAGTGGCGCCCTCGACCCATTCCAATTTCGAATTCGAGTGGCGTGCGACAAGAAAGAGCCAATACAAATACTTTATTCAAACGTTACACACTTACAAAATGGAGAAATTGAGTTACCCACACTATTAAATAATGATTATTGCAAAAGATCTTTACGTAATATTTAATCATTATTATATAGCCTTAGCATAATAATAAAAAAATACGTCAAAACAACCGCATCGCTAAATTTAATATAAGCGCCTCCTATCGAGCATTAGTAGCACTAACTGTAGAACCCTGTCGCAATAAGTTATATGAATATTTATCCGACATTATTATAATAAACAATTAAATTACATAGTTTAATTTAGACCATTTAATTTGGTTGCTGATTTTCCTAAAATAGGCAAATGATATAAAATTTAGTTTATGTAAAAGTGTTGATTTTAAGTATCGCGCCGTTGCAGTTAAGTCAAGCCAAGCATTTTATTTTTAAACGCGTTACATAATAAACTGTTTTGCACAGAAATATCATCAGAGGTATTCAAAACAATATCAAGTGCTTATTTTTATAGAATAATGTATTATACGTTTTTAAATTTTATAGTTTCATTTTCACCTCAAGGCAAATCTGGTGACGGCTTTTCACTTTTTTTGGTAAAAATAGAAGTAGTTATAAAAATAGACATCTCTAAATCTATAATTTCTAAACTTGTTTTGTGTAAATTGAAATAAAATCACCTTTATCATTTTAAAACCCTACGCTTAAACGGTTTTCAAATGCTTCTAATAATATTTCGCACTTTAGTGCAACACTTAGGAACTAATAGTTTATATCTAATTAAATAAACATTAAAACCACAAATGCAGGGCCAATAAAACTACTCAATTAATTAAAAAGATGGTGTTTGTTTTTCTTTAACCGCCAATTTGAACGTGACGTCACACACAGCCGCCGCCGCCCTCTTGTCGGCAAACTATAAAGAGAGCGGTACCTTTGTCGCCACCGCTTTTCGCCGATCAGTTTGATTCTCGTCGCACGCGCTGAAAGTTGATTTTTTAAGATTTGATTCGTTTAAAAATGGGAGATCAAGACAATATGATTATGTTCAAGCTTTTAGAGCTCCGAGAGAAGACCGGGTACGATATAGTACAGGAAAATGGGCAGAGGAAGTACGGGCCTCCGCCGAACTGGAATGGACCACCGCCGCCGAAAGGCTGCGAAGTCTTCGTGGGCAAGCTGCCTCGTCAGATTTTCGAGGACGAGCTGGTGCCCATCTTCTCCAAAGTTGGCAAGATCTACGAACTGCGGCTGATGATGGATTTCTCCGGTTCCAATCGGGGTTACGCGTTCGTCACGTACACTAAGAGGGAAGACGCGGCTGCGGCGATCCGTGAGCTCAACGGTTATGAAATCCGGCCAGGAAGGCACATTGGGGTCGTGAAGTCTGTCGATAACTGCCGTTTGTTCTTCGGCGGTATTCCACCGACGAAGACTAAAGAAGAGGTCTTTGAAGAGCTCTCGAAACGCGTGTCCGGGATCGTTAAAGTAATCCTGTACCAGAACTGCTTCGATCGGCGCCGGAACAGAGGGTTTGCGTTTGTGGAGTTTGCTTCCCATCGCGCAGCGGCCATGGCGCGGCGCGCGCTGGTACCAGGGTGCGTCAAGCTGTGGGATCAGGACGTAATGCTGGACTGGGCGGAGCCCGAACCTGACATCGACGACGAGCTAATGAGGAAGGTAAGATCCTGCATTGATACTTTTCCTGCCTATTTTTTTGCGAATTTAGTTTTTACGTGTCTTTTATTTTTGTCTAAATGAGAAACCCGCTAGCGCCCGTGGCTTCAATACTTTGGAGAACTACCCCATGGAAATTTTGCTAAATCTGTCCTATGCAAGATATCAGCTTTCTGGATCTAAGAGTTTCTGGGAGTTGTGTGTATGTGTTAAACATAAGCTATGCTATTTTTTTTATCATGTAGCTTTGCGTTACAGGTGAAAGTACTATATGTACGTAACTTTCTTATCAGTACCACTCCGGAAACTATACAATCTGTATTTGAATCTGCCATAGGCACTAAAGTTGAAAGAGTAAAAAAAATGTATGATTACGCGTTCATACATTTTTTTGAAAGAGAGCATGCTGAGCTTGCGATGGCTAAATTGCAAAATGCAGAGGTTGATGGCAGCATCGTTGAGATCAGATGGGCAAAACCCGTTGACCGAGAATTATATAGAATACAAAAGCTTAATAAAGGCAATGCGAAATTTAATCACAACATGGACTTGACGCAGACTTTATTGCTTTACAAACAGCACATTGACAAGCGCGAGTATGAGAATGCTAAGGAGGATGAAGGCATCAGTTCTGGTTGCACTGCAGACTCCATATGTGGGTCGCCTGGCGATGGGACGTCTAGTTACAGAAGCTCTGCCGTGAAAGACAACTACACATTAGCTCCAGCTAAACTTGATGCAATGTGTAAAACGTGAGTATTAAAAAAAGTACTTGTCTGTCCAATGTTCAGTGTTTTTTTATTTGCGAGTGTATACTACTTGATAAATCTGTTTCTTGGACTTCCAAAGGTTGCCTGGAAGAGATTGCTCTGTAACAATAGACTGCCCAAGTTGCTTACCTCAGATGTATTATTTTCCTGACTTGTGTTAAATAGTTGTATATTGTATGTACTTCAAGAGTACAGACTCTGAAAAGTCCTTTTAACTTTAAATAATTTACAGGTATTCTTGGGCCCCTCCGATCTACAAATACCAGCAGTTTGTGGACCCCACTGGCACCGCTATGTGGGTGTGCCATGTGGAACTCCCACAGGTAGGCTTACCTTTGCTGACAACCCCCTGCCCTGTTGGCCCCCTGATGACCAGGGCCTGCTACTCAGCAGCCCAGGCAAGAGTGGAGGCTGCGGAAATGACGCTCCATTGTATTAAGGTATTTTTTTTGTATATTTCTTTAATTTAGGGTATTTTGCATTTCAATAGCTGTTAGATTCAAAATTTAAATGTGATTACTCTTGTTGGTTGGCTACCCTCATTTTGTTTTCAATGCTTGAAGCCAATACCTGCCAAAAATACTAGAATATATCCCCTCCCCCTCAAAAAGCAAAGCCATTGGTTTGAAAAATTGGTGAAATTATCAAAATCTCAATATTCAATATATTGCCGCATATTCCTTGGGTTGAAAAAAATATTTTATTTATTTCCTCTAGTTACATTGTCAGATATTATTGAATGTTTTTAAAAGCATGGAAGTGCGTGAAGTTTGGGAACAGGGACCCACCCGTGACGTAATGCTGCTTTAGGAGCTGTTTCACCATCCATTGATTAGCGTTAACCGACGGTTAAATGTGATGCCGTCTACATCTATTCAAATAAAACAAATAGAGACTGCATCACATCTGTCAGTTAACACTAATCAATGGATGGTGAAACAGCCCCTTAGTGTCGTACGGCGTGACGTCACCTGGAACTTAACTGGCTAACTTCATATGCTTAGGGTTCCGTACCTAAAGGGTGCCAACGGAACCCTATTACTGAGACTCCGCTGTCTGTGTCTGTCTGTCAGTCATCAGTCTGTTACAGGGCTTTATCTTCTAAGTCGTAATAGTTAGACACTTTAATTTTCAGATTATGTATTACTGTGGTTGCTATAACAAAAAAAAACTAAAAACAATAAAATAAATATTTAAGGGGGGCTCCCATACAACAAACGTGATTGTTTTGCCGTTTTTTGCTTGATATTAATAACGGCAACAGGTAGACACTTGAAATATTCACAGAATCTTTAGTTGTATAATCAATTGAAAAATAAATAATTAAATAAAAATAAAATCTTTAAGGGGGGCTCCCATACAACATCTAATGTTGTATACATATGATAATAGTACGGAACTCTTCGTGCGCGAGTTCCACTCGCACTTAGCCGGTTTTATTTGTATTATTGACAAAAAAAATACAGTATCCTATATTTTCTGATAATCTGAGGGGCTAATTAAGATTTTTTAGGACATTAGTAGGTACTGTACCCTAATGGTACAGTACTTTGCTTCCAATTTCTTGCTAAACCCGTTTATTGTTACAGGCCCTGAAAGCAAATGTCGAGCGCTCCACGCCGACCCCAGTGCAACCAATCTACCAACCAGTTGTCCAACCTATCCAGGGATTCAATGTCCCGTACGACTACATGCATTCCCCCTACGCGCGACCACCACCGATGCCCGCCGTCCCCAATCTATACCAATGGTTTGAAAACATGAGAATTAATTAATGACCACACTCTTAGTTAACTTAAATTCAGTTCTTGCTACCATGAGTTAGTGCAGCCAAAATTCACACCATATTCTGCAGCAATATGGGAGGATTTTGCTTAACTGCACTGTTTTCTCATGAAATTAGACTCATAAATAATTATTTTATCTGTGAATTCGTTTTAATCTTACTAATTGGTAGTTCTGTTGTCAAAATTTTTGCCATAATTTTGAACTAATGTGGAAAAATTTTGCTTGATTGAACTCTATTGTAGTAATAGGTACACTGCTCAAATTCACCTCAATAGTAAATATTAGACAGCTCTTGGGTTTTAAGTATGTGTTTATACCATGTTTTAGTAACTCTGCTTTCCATTTTCGACCCTATTGTCAAATGATATGGAGACATTTAGTTTGACAGCACTTTGTCACTGATACTCATGAAATAAGACTCGCCAGTGTTTAAATTATAAATCTTAGACAGATTTTAGAGTAGTAAGCAGAGATGTTTTCATTTTGCCATTACTTTTATTAGTGTAAGATATTTTTAAGTGTTGTTTTGACTCTTAGTTGATTTTGTCTAGAGATATAATTATTTTTGTTGACTTTATTTAGACGCGTAATTGTAGTATTTAGAATTTCTTGCGATATAACTATCTTCAATATAGTTTGAAATTTGTACTTATTTTTTTTAACAAACTTTATTAACAAGAAACCTTTGACCTGTTGCAAGCTTTCCAGTTTAAATGTTTTGATACCTAAATATTGTTTTTTGTTACGATAGCTAGTAAGGACCTGTTGATTATATTGTTTAATCATTAATGCTGTACTGGGGATGTTAAATCTTGCTCTGAAGGAAATTTTCGTAAAAATAACAGACTAGGCATTATTTACTTCTGTAAAGCCGCCTTTTTAACTACTTCCTTGTGCTTATACTAAGTATATTCAGAGAAAAGTAGTGTAATAATTCTTTACTTTAATTTTAACCTGACTGTTTATGTAATAAAAATATTTGAAGCATACTTGTTTTGTTTTTCAACATATGAAAGTTATTCCCTATTTAGGTCTTTAGCCCCTGGTATGCTTGAGACGCGGAACCATGTTGTGAGTTTGTGCTTATTGAAACAGGCTAGAATGCAGTATATATATTTTTTTTTTTAGTTCCCGCGTACGAGGGGTTAAAGCCTTGGTTAAGCTGAAGTAAGGAAGGATCACTATACTTGGTTTGGATAGGTATTTAACTAAATGTAAACAAACTTCAGCTGCCAAATTTGGTTTTAAGGATTTTAAACATTTTACTTACACTAGTCTAGTCTAAACTAGACTAGTGTATTTCAATACAGATTTGTATTGAAGTGTCTTATTGCTCTTGTCGCTACTAGGGCATGCAGTACAGGGACCGGTTCCAAAAATTTAATTACCCGGTTCTGGAACAGGGCCGGTACCGGGATTCCCGGTTCTCCCGTAGCTGCGACAAAAAAGTAAGAGACAGTTCTCGCCGTGTCTCTTTTACTCACACAGGATCTATTTCTTTTGTTCGTTTCTTGAGCAAGAAAATAGTCTATAGCCAATCGCTTCCTCGCCGGCGGTGAGTGTCTGAGTGAGACAGCTGCCACAAAAGTCGCACGTTTTCCAGAAATTTTGATGAGTATTTCGAATTTTTTGTAAAATGTAGGTATATTATACCCTCACTCACTACGAATTTGAGCTGTGATATTAGGAATTGATTAATTTCTGTACCTATTTATTTTTATCGCAAAATAATCTTGGAATACCTAGTTGTGTATATAATCAGATGAAAAAGCTATTTAAAAAGAACTTTTGTAATTATTATCTTTTACTTTTATACTTTAGTGAATAAAATGGCCATTTTTTAAACTAATAAGTACCTACCTAAGCTAAAAAGTGGTAATCTATTTTTTATTTACTGAGATACCTAGGTCAAAACCTTGATAACTCAAAATCTCAGTGCGGGTACACAATTTAAACAAATCTGAGAAGTACCTACCTACCTAAATCAAAATTCCTCGAAAACGATGAGATTTTTACTTAGGATTTTTTTTTATTTGGTTAGTAGATAACTCCCATTTAAGTTCGGCGTACTACTACGTTACTATAGGTACACTTTTAGTTTTGTTGACTGTACTGGCATCGTCATTCAACCTACAAATGAATAGGTACTTACCAAATTTAATGCAAGCGGCCGCACTGGCAGTTTTAAGTTTACTTGTATAATCACGCGGTTAAAAACCGCGGCGGTTTAGCCGTAGTGCGGCCTCGGCCTTATTAGGGATTCTGTATAGGGCAATTTAAATTTCAGCACTTGTACTATTACTTATTCTGTGATTTCAGGTAGTTAAAAAAAAAGATTATAATGGTTTAATTGCAGCGTAATTTATTAGATTCCAGGGCAGAAGCAAATAGAGTAAAAAAAAAAGCTGCGAAATGTCATCTGAACGTCAAACAATCGTATTTTTGTACTGTCATTCTGTTTTGGAGTTTCGTGCGAGCTCAATACTAAATAAAAGAGCTTTTTAAAACAAAATCTTAACTATGTCAGAAATGGACGTGACCGACAACGAGAACGACTGTTCTAATGATTTATGTGAGTGCGATTTAGCTTTGTGTGGGAGTAAAATGATGATTAAGTTAACCTTATGTTAGGGCCGGCTGTGTGGTTTCTAAATTAGCGTTGTATGTCTGCTCAGTGCTGCTGGATCGCGTGTTCCTGCGGCTTGGGAATGCGGATTCTGACGAGCAGCTGGAGAGCTGCCTTTCACGGTTTCTTCCTCCTGTTATTTTGAAGTTATCATCATCACATGAACAGGTATTTTGGGCTGTTACAAAGTAAGTATAAACATAGCTTTGGTGTAAAATTTTTTTTTAAATAAAATAAATAAATATCATGGGACACTTGACACCAATTGACCTAGTCCCTAACTAAGCAAAGCTTGTACTATGCATACTAGGCAATGGATAAACATACTTATATAGATAAATACCTTTTTAAATACATATTAAACATCCAAGACCCAAGAACAAACATTTGTATTATTCATACAAATATCTGCCCAGCTAGGAATTGAACCCGGGACCTCTAGCTTTGTAGTCAGGTTCTATAACCACCTGGCCATCTGGTTGTGAACACTGTAGAATTCTGCTTCATCTGCATAATTACATCATGATGACATGGCAAAAAATTGGTAATTCTTTTGAATGTGTTTTTCTATAAATATCTTGTAAATAATCTTCTATCTATATAAATAAAAATGAATCGTAAAATGTGTTGCTAAGCGCAAAACTCGGGAACGGCTGGACCGATTTCACTAATTCTTTTTTTGTTGTGTTCGTAATTGTTTGTACGGAGAAGGTTTGTATGGAAGAAAATTTAGAAAAATTACAATGGGGGCGAAGCCGCGGGCAACACCTAGTTTCTAATAAGCCATTCCTGAATGTCAACCCGGCCTGGTTAATTTAATCTACAGTTGTTATTAAACAAATCAAATAGCATATTCCATTTTACTTTGGCATTGGACGGGGGAGGCCTTGCACAGCAGTGTAACATATTACGGATTACATTAAAAAAAGGGCTGCTGTTGGTGGTGGTGCACTGCACATGGATTTGCCCCTTGAGTATACTCTATTTATTAAACCAAGATACTAAAATGATGTTTTTTATGTTTTTTTACATCTCATAAATAGTGATGTGCTACAAACGGTAATCACTGAAAAGTTTTGGCGTAGATGTAGTGAAAAAAGTTTTTACACAGGCCAAGTAAAGATCAGTCTTATGTCAATGCCAAGAATTTGACAGGAGAAAATTTTTCTCAACTTAACTATATGTAAGTACATTTGTATGTATAAAATTTTAAGATATGAAAGGATCTGTTACGTACTAACACACATAGAGCACTTAAGACATTCTAAAAAAGGTAAAATGGGTCAAATGAAAATGCCACTGTTTAGGATATATATTTCGACTTTTTGTAGATGATATTTAAATTTCATTTTGATTCTGAATAAAATAGAATAGAATTATTTAATAGAATATTGAATGCTTATAAAAATATTATATGAATAAAAAATATGTATAAAATATTATAATTTATCTATTATTTGCAATTACAACATCGAAAACCGAAATCAGAGAGCACCACTATTCATATTATGCTGGTCACATTATTTTTACATTTGACGTTTCATATTGTCACTTTAGTATCTTGGTTTAATGAATAGAGTGTAGAGAGTCATGTATAAAGTGTTCATGATGCTGATAAGTCTGATAACATGAACTAGAAATAATATTTTTATGACTAATACCTGTATGTATGATTAAATGTAGGTACGCACAAAAGTGATGGAGTTGCTAGTACATGTAAACAAGCGAGTGAAGTGTCGCACTGAGGTCCAGCTGCCGGTGCAAACTTTGCTGCAACTCTACAAGGATCCTAAAGCCAACAGTTTTATTATTGTGAGTATTATTTTGTGTCAGTAATATCATTTTTTTTTGTGGCAATATTTTTTTTTCTTTCTTTCATAATAATCAATTTGTAAGTAATGTATTTTTGACTAATCAAATGCCAAAAAAAGGTTCTAAAAGTAAATGTTTGCTGTATCTTTTATGTATCATGTCAATTCACTCATCTAGTTTGTAAATTTTACATTTGGACCTTTAAAATAACTGTGATCTTTTTAAATTCTATGTCTATATTTTTTTATGTAGCAAGAAATGTAATTACCAGCTATTTTCTATCCATCAACTAAGTTTTTTTATTATAGTTGACAAATGTTTCCATACATTAGTTTGTGTTCAAACAGTAAGGCATTAAAAAAAGGGGTATTAGTATTGAATTAACAATTCTGATAAAAACCTTCACAGGAGTGTTCAAACAAATTCTAAAGTCTGTTGAATTTATTCTAGACTAGCTTTTACCCGTAACTTCATTTATTTCTATCCTGGTGGAACAATGCGATTTCTCAGGAAAAAAGCTATTCTATGTCCTTAACAGAGCTTTCATCTAAATCGGATGGTTTTAACATTCAAATAAAAATACCAAATGAGATTTTTTTAATGGACTATTTTGTCATTGTCATTAGACATGTTTTGGTAGACGTTTTTTTAACCTGTGGTAATGAAATGCAATAATAATTTATTTGCAGAACATGCAAGTAAACAGATGGACACTTACAAAGTTTTACTTTTATTTTTAATTTTTTATTCGACTGGGTGGCAAACGAGCAAGTGGGTCTCCTAAGCGCCATTCTGCAACACCAGGAGTATTGCAGACGCGTTAAGATGGGATACCTCACGTGCCAGTAATTTCACCGGCTATCTTACACTCCACGCCGAAACACAACAGTGCAAGCACTGCTGCTTCACGACAGGATTAGCGAGCAAGATGGTGGTACCAATCCGGGCGGACCTTGCACAACGTCCTACCACCTGCGAAACCTGCAACTTATCTGGAATAAATAAAAATAAATAAATAAATATCACGGGACAATTCACACCAATTGACCTAGTCCCAAAGTAAGCTTAGCAAAGCTTGTGTTATGGGTACTAAGCAACGGATAAATATAATTATATAGATATAGATACATACTTAAATACATATTAAACACCCAAGACCCGAGAACAAACATTCGTAATGTTTTAATATTCTGCTGTTTATACACCACCTGCTGTAAACTAGTCCTTCCTTATTTCTGTAAAAATGGTTGGCTGCAAGAGATCGCTCTTGCAATAATATAAGGCCGCCTATTGCCTACCTTGTAATTTTCTCTCTGTGTACATGTTTTCTTTATTCTCTGGTGTACAATACAGTCATAATATTCGTGATCGGCCAATTTATTTTACTAGTTTCGCCTTCACATACTCGTACGCGAATAACTTATTCGTGATCGGCCAATTTATTTTACTAGTTTCCCCTTCAATTTAATATTCGAATTCGTTAATGGGTGAATCAACTACTTGTTATTCTGTCCCGTCAGCGAGGGGCAAAAGTAGTACAAGGGTTAATAGTTCCCAGCAATAGTGCATAACACCAGAATTTCAACGCAGGACGATGGGTATTCACGAGCTTTCATCTTCGTGGTAATTTCTGTAATTAATGAATTGTCGGCGTCGGGGTTTGAATGTTCGGACGATCGGACGTTGTTATGTTGTTGTCAGGCAAACTAATAAAACAAGTGGGGTAGTTCATACGTTGCCGGCCGCACTGGTCACGTGCGGGTGAGTTCGAACGAACTATTTTTCTGCATGCGACTTGAACCCCAACGCGGCTACTCGTGACCACACAACTGTAACCTTCGAAACGTCAGGTAAATATTACTTATGTAATAATTGCGTGATAAGTCCCGATTGTGGATTTTGACTAAGAGTGAGAATCCGAAAGAATAATGATCCTTTAATCCGAAGAAACTCCGGTCCGGTCATCGATCGTGATCGCCGTCACACTCACTCGCTCCGCTTTCACTCTCGGCTTGGATCCTTATTAGGTCGTGGCTGACTACCACTCGGAATGCTATGTTTATGGAAAGAAATGAGATATTATTAAAACATCATAAATTGACCGGAGGGGCGACACTTATTTTAACACTGTTTTCAAGCTTCAAAGAATCACAAAAACTAGTAGGTTCTTAAAGTAGCTCATAGATCAAAAATACACAATATAGAATTTTTCAACATTAAAAGACGAAACGAATCGGTACTTCAGTTCAGTACTTGACCTTGGTACCTACCGAACCGAGCCGGGCCGCATCGCGGCAACGTTACATAAGTCGCTCGAAAGAACCGGAGTCAATAAAGGAGTCGGATTAATAAGCGGATAACGGTACCGAAACGAATCTGGATTAGTGAGTCAGATATTACGCCGTTGAGATTACCCATGTCTAATGCTTGTGCTAAATAACGTCATAGCTATTAAGCTTGTAACAAATTACGTTAAATACTCCTAGTTTCAGTTAAAGTGACTGTCACAGAACGCGTCACTGCAGGCAGTGAAAGAAACTGTTTACTAAAATCACTGGTTTTAGTAACCAGTGACATGATTCTTGTCACCAGTTTCGTTTCGTTTCGCTCAAATCACGTAACGACCCACACCTACCATAACTATAGCAACGAGTAACAAGAAAAAGTCGATCAACCCTAATAACGTAACAGGTTAACAACTTTTTGATTTAAATGTCTCTGCTTCTATTTTCAGATCAGAGAGGTTTCGTTCGTAGTGTGCTTCAGTTTACCTTTCTTTGTTGTTTGTTGCAGAATTTCACAGTGATATATATAACAATGGGTTTCCCCCGCTTGCCGCGCGAACTGCAGCTGAGCCTTGCGCCTGCGCTACTCGAGGCAATAGAGAACAAACCACAAGCCCACCAGGACGGGTAAATATTAGATATCAACTGATTATGTATTTAACTGACTAGCTAACTAAATAAATTAAATTAACTAAATATCATGGGACACTGGACACCAATGAGGGCTATCGCGTATGAATTCGCCGCTAGAGGCGCTAGTGTAGCGTGAGGTCTCCGAAATGTCAAATCTCATAGTTTTTGGGTGAGCTACGCGGGTTTATTTATAATTAGAATAATTTTGTGAATATTTTGCAATATCTGAAATTAATTATGGCAAATATGCGTTCCGAGGCAATGAATGTCTGTGTTTTGAGACAGTTTTGTCTTTCAGAAACCTTTTTCCTCCCTTTTTTCCGAACAAAACGGGGACTTTGCAACACTGTGGCATGCTCGATATTTTTATGATACGGTTTTAAGATGTATTAAATATGATTTTAATCAAAACTTTGTCTTTATGCCCGTAATAATATACTTTGAAAGCCATACTTAAAAACCTCACGCAACAGTGCGCCATCTAGTGAGACAAAAAACGATAGCCCTCATTGACCTAGTCCCAAACTAAGCAAAGCTTGTACTATGGATACTAGGCAACGGATAAACATACTTATATAGATTAATACATACTTTACTTAAATACATATTAAACATCCAAGACCCGAGAACAAACATTCGTATTATTCATACAAATATCTGGCGCGGCTGGGAATCGAACCCGGGACCTCAAGCTTCGTAGTCAGGTTCTCTAACCACTTAGCCATCCGGTCGTCTAACTAATCGGCGCTGAGCCAGCCGACTAAAATGTAATCGCGATCCATTGATTTTGTTTCGGCTGCATTCGTAAACATTCGTTTTGGTCCGTTTTTTTTTTACAAATAAACATTCAATCCAATTGTTTCTCCAATACGGTATTTGACAACTCCTTTTGCCATTTCCTATATGTTATTTTATTATGGAAATTTTCCTATATTATGCAAGTTTAGCGAAGAGAAAAGTTATTTGGGTAAAAAATTGAATTTTTGAAAATATATTATGTCTGTTTCTTTCTGAAACACTTTTCTCTATTCAGCAAGTATGTCTTTATCTGTCTAATCTTGAATTTCAAAACTTTATAACTCTGTTATTTGTAAAAGTAGCTTGATAGTTGTTTTTCTGTTTGACAACATGCATTGTCAAGCTTTAGTTTATAAAATAAATATAAAGTAGTCAAATACCATAATATAACTGAGCCGTGGTGGCCGAGTGGTTTGACCTATGGCTTCTCAAGCAGAGGATCGTGAAGTTCAAACCCCGACTCGCACCTGCGAAGCAATTCAATGGTGTGTGTGAAGTTCCCAATCCGCACTGGGCCCGCTTGGGAGCTACGGCCCAAGCCCTCTCATTCTGAGAGGAGGCCTGTGCCCATCAGTGGGACGTATATAGGCTGGGATGATGACCATTATTATTCTTTTTTGATTTTGCAGTATCTTGATGCTGGTGATGCCGCTTTTGGGTGACATAAAGGAAACAGATCTGAGTCTAAAAGAAAAGCCAAAAGTATCATCTCTTATACTGAAATTCGCCACTGATATACTCTTACTACCATACAGGTATGTGCTAAGTCACTAAGTTGTTAGTTTACTAAATAATTTTAACATCACGGCCTTTTTATTAGCACATTGAGCGATGAGGATTGCTGAGTGACAGGTCACATAATATAGGTATCAATATTATGATTTTTGTAAAACAAAGTCGTGTTTGTCGAACACTTACTCGAGAATGGCTCGACCGATTTTCATGGTTTTTGATTTGTTCTATTTGTCTCCGTCGCAAATAGCAGAATAACTATTAAAAATGTTGGAAAATTGACGAAAAAATTAAATTAAAGAAAAATCATTTTCTAATATTATACAAAATGTTCATGGGTTTCGTAACTGTATACCACATCCCCACACACTTAGAATAAGTTAGTTATTTTATATTTGCCTAGAAAAATATTCACTTAAAATAATTGATATGGCAAAACAACATTAACGCTAGATGGCGCTGTTATTTGTATGTTAGCTATCATAATTTTTATGGTAGTGTTTTTTCGGGCATGACAACGTCTGCCGGGTCCGCTAGTGCTAGAAGTAAATGACAGTTAAGTGACATTGAATGTCATTTATGGGCGTTAGACCTTGTGCGTACTAAGAGAGCTATTTGCGCCTTTTTTTATAAATCTACTAGCTGTTGCCCGCGGCTTCGCCCCCGTTGTAATTTTCCAAATTTTCTTTCATAAAAACTTTCTCCTGACAATAACAAACACTACAAAAAAAAATTAGCAAAATCGGACCAGTCGTTCCCGAGTTTTGCGCTTAGCAACACATTTTACGATTCATTTTTATTTATATAGATAGATATGAGGGGGTAAACGAGCATGAGGGTCACCTGATAGGAAGCAATCACCACTGCCTGGTGCCTGCCCTTTGAGAGACAGGCTAATTAAAAAAAAACCCTAGGCTGTACCGCTCCGGAAATGCTGTCCCAGGAAGCTGGTTCCATTTTTGGTGCTAGATTCCCAACCATCAAGGTGGTGAGGATGAAATGATTGACGCCTGCGCGAAGTGCGGTAGTGAAACCTAGCTGCAGGGAACAATACAAACAATTCACCTGAGCACTCCCCATGATATATCCCCTAAGAGTCTTTGACCATTTTCAGAGCTCTTCCAAATGCGGGCGAGACAGAGTTCCAAGTGCCTCCAGGTATGAGCATGAGGACTTACAAGAGGATCGTGGACAAAAATCAGCTCAACCCGGAACAATTAGAAGAGGTACGGTATTATTATAACGCCATGACTAACGAGAACGACAATACAATACAATAGTTATATAGTAAGCAGTACAGAAAACGCAGGTATGTAGAGATTTTCCAAGGTAAGCAATAGGCGGCCTTATTGCTTCAGAGCGATATCTCCCATGCAACCTTTACAATACACAGGAAGTAAGGAATAGATTTTAGCAAGTGGTGCAATTTACAGCAGATTAGAGCAATATTAGGGCCGCCACGTACATTCGGAATTCCGTTTCGGAATTTCGATCCGGAATTCCGAACGCAGTAATTCCATACAAATTTAGGGCCTACCATATTATTATACAAACAGCAGTTTTCCGTCCGAAGTTTTTTCCCATTTGGAATTCCGTATCCGTACCTGTGCGTACTAAATTGAAATTAACGTATGTGTGTGATGTATTTACGGAATTCCGAATGTATGTGGCGGCCCTTAAAAGTACATAAAAGTAGCCATTCATACAATACACAAGTATACAACAAATCTAAATAGCACACAGCGATATATAAATAAACTAAATATTCTTATCATGCGGAAGATGACAGATAGTGCTCCCTAAGCTTTTAAGCCTGCCGACAGGGATTTTCACAAGTAAGTTAAGTGAGTAAAGTTGTCTATGAATAGACATAGAATTTAAAGTAAGTTAAAAGTTTTGAGAGCAATAAAGACAAGTAACATCGTTAAATCGCTCTTTGAGGTGGCAAGGAGTAACAGTGGAAAGGAAATCGAAAATACAAACTCAGACATGGATGCACAGAAAAACCAGAAAAAGAGACCAGCGCTGGGAATCGAACCCAGGTCCTCAGCAATCCGTTGGTTGGTTACCCTACACCACCGCTGGACAGGAATCTAGACACGATTTTTTCCTATGCATACATATCTCAGGTTGCTTATTTCTACTACGCTACTTAAGCAGCAGCACAAATTTTGGAGTTGAAATAAAAAATACAAAAAGACTCCAAAAAACCAATCATAAGTGGAAAGGAAAATAAGAAAGGGTAGAAATTATCCTTGAATTAACGTACAGTAACCGGCCATAAAGATCGCACATCGGTCTTTCGAAAGAGACTCTGCTAATTTCGGCTTCGTAGAGCGGTCACACACTACTTATGTGACGTTTGTCAATTGTACAGGTGCAATAGAGTACGGACGCATTGAGATGAAAATATATAATAATCTAACGCCCAAGTCAATTTTTTTGATGAGTTTGATGTTCAAATAACAATAAGTCCTTTATAAAGGACTCAGGGAGTTAGGAGGATAAAGAGTTGTTGAAACCCCCCAAAACTTTAAATTGTACGGTGGCATCTTTAGGAAAAAGAGGGAATCATCCTTTTTCTAGTAGTTGCAACTGCTCTCTATAGATATCCGAAGTTTGCATGTCATTAATTTGACGTAAACTAATTAAGTCCATAAAGGTGCAGTATCTGGGGGCACGGTAGTGCCCCCGCCAAGTCGAGCAAAACAAAACAAAATGCACGGCCTTACCATACTTTTCTCGATTTATTTGATATAAAACGTCATTTGCATTAACTATTCATTTCATTTATTTGAAACTCATCTGGTCCCCCAAGATACAGGTTAGCCTAGTTTGGGGTCCGCTAGACAGCACATTGTTTTGTTTTCAATTTCATGTTTCACTAAATAATTTTAGTCATCTCGGCATGCTGATGTTGTGAAACCCATATATGAAACTGTAAACGATTTATAACCTTTATTTTTAATAAACATTTTTTAATTTTTTTTTTATTTAATAAATACGATGATTGATGGACGGTCGCCAGGGTTCGGAAATCGTCGTGAACAGCCAATTGTCTTTTTCTGAAGACCGATGTGCAATCTTTGTCGCCGGGTACTGTATATGTTTTTTCATAATGAGGGCTATCGTTTTTTGTCTCACTAGATGGCGCACTGTTGCGTGAGGTTTTTAAGTATGGCTTTCAAAGTCTGTTATTACGGGTGTGAAAACAAAGTTTAGATTATAATCATATTTAATACACCTTAAAACCGTACCTTAAAAATATCGAGCATGCCGCAGTGCTGCATAGTCCCCGTTTTGTTCGGAAAAAAGGGAGAACAAAGGTTTCTGAAAGACAAAACTGTCTCAAAACACAGACATTCATTTCCGCGGAACGCATATTTGCCATAATTAATTTCAGATATTGCAAAATATTCACAAAATTATTCTAATTATAAATAAACCCGCGTAGCTCACCCAAAAACTATGAGATTTGACATTTCGGAGACCTCACGCTACACTAGCGCCTCTAACGGCGAATTCATACGCGATAGCCCTCATTGCTGATGGTAACGTTATTTTTTACAGATGAAACTGTCCATAGTGAACCTAATCAGCAAGGACATATTCAACACGGGCGACGTCCTGTTGCCGCTGGTGGTTGCGGCCGCGGACTCCCGTTTCAGCGTCGCCAACAGCGCCAACAGCCCTCTGATTAGGGCGAACAGGTAGAGAGTCATCATCATCATCATCCCAGCCTATATACGTCCCACTGCTGGGCACAGGCCTCCTCTCAGAACAAGAGGGCTTGGGCTGTAGTTCCCACGCGGGCCCAGTGCGGATTGGGAACTTCACACGCACCATTGAATTGCTTCGCAGGTTTGTGCAGGTTTCCTCACGATGTTTTCCTTCATCGCAAAGCTCGTGGTAAATTTCAAATGTTATTCCGCACATGAATTTCGAAAAAACTTAGAGGTGCGAGCCGGGGTTTGAACCCACGACCCTCTGAGAGGCGATAGGTCAAACCACTAGGCCACCACGGCTTTTTTCAGGTAGAGAGTGTTACCAAAACCATAGTGATATTTTTCATAAAAAGTATAATAGTTATGTAGCCGCACTTTATAGTTAACTAGAGTTTACCCGCGGCTTCGCACGCGTAAACTATTCGATCTGGTAGTTACAATTGAAATTCCGGGATTTTACAAAATTCCTCTGGGAATTCCCAAAATTTATATCGTGATCTTCATTATGGTTATGTTATGAACAACTACAAAATTTCATGACCCAACGGTTGAAATTTTAATATTGTATCCCTATCCCGTGGGTTTATCGGAATAAAAAGTAGCCTATGTGTTATTCCAGACGTCTAGCTATTACGTACCAAATTTCATTCAAATGCGTCCAGCCGTTTTAGCATGAAGGAAGAACTAACATACACACACACACAAACTTTAGCATTTATAATATAAGTGGGAAGTAGGATTAGTAACTTGTTTCCTGCATGTTTTCAAGGAATTAAGATTTATCATCAAAAGAAAGAAAAAACTTAATGTAGTCATTCCTTTTGCTTGTTGTTTCCCCTACGAGTATTTCCAAGCTGGGTAATGTATTATTTTTTTTAGTTCTGTAGACTGGACGCAGCCTGCCGTGGTTGCTCCGCTGTACTCGCTGTATCTGGGCACTTGGGGCGGCCGGAAAGTGCCTCAAGATGATGTTAAGGTGAGTTTTCTTGAGCACAGTCACATGAATTAATATCTGCTACAGCGGAGCGTGAAATAATATCTGACACGCTTTATCGGCGCTAGAAATAGATCAGATATTTATAGCCTATACAGTGTCCCACTACTGGACAAAGGCCTCCCCTTTCTCCTTCCACTCGTCTCTGGCTTCGGCATCTTATATAAAAAAAAATGTCCGAAGTGTCGAAAGTGCTCTCAAAATTCACTGCAATTGTTTTTGTTTAAAGCCTTCCAAGTTTTTTTTTTAATTTCAGGTGCCAGCATGCACAAGACTTCGGCTGAAAATAATCCAGTACCTGAATAAAGCTTCGGGGCCTGGTATCATGTTCCCACATTGCGTGCAGGTAGTTAACGGATTTCATATGCTTTGTTAATGCATTGCGCGTATTGTCAATTAATCGATGAGCTTCGGGCGTGTCCGCCGAGCAATGTACAGCAAATCGATCACCGCATCGCCGGCTGTCTGTATTTGTTTGAGCCGTAAAAGACAATGATATTTCCGATTTTTTTTTAGCTTCTCATGCTACGCTAAAGTTCGTATGCTAGATGATTGCTGTATTTTGTTTTTTTTTATGCTCAAGTGTGTAAAAGAAAATTTTCGACTAAAGCCAAGGCAATGAGGCGCCAACAGCCACAAAAAATAGAAGGCAGAAGTGTAAAATGGTTTTTAAGTCTTGTCTTAAGTAATCGGTGTTTTATATCACTTACATAGATATAGCTTGTAAGTGAATAAATTTGCAATATTTCTGTTTAATTTCCTTGCCATCGAAATGAAAAGCACTGTATTTCATGAAACCCATTTTACCTTCGATTAATTATCAACCCTCGCGTTCTCGTGCCGCTCGGGTGGATAAACGTGTCACGAACAGCGGCACGTTTAATGCACTTGTTTCATCATCATCATCAGCCCGAAGACGTCCACTGCTGGACAAAGGCCTCCCCCTTAGAACGCCACAATGAACGACAACTTGCCACTTGCATCC
This sequence comes from Choristoneura fumiferana, assembly GCF_025370935.1. NCBI lineage: Eukaryota > Metazoa > Arthropoda > Insecta > Lepidoptera > Tortricidae > Choristoneura > Choristoneura fumiferana. Next base: position 3,100,407 of record NC_133483.1, read on the forward strand.
ACCGGTTTCCCGCTACTCTCACGATGTCGTCAGTCCACCTGGTGGGAGGCCTGCCAACGCTTTGTCTTCCGGTTCGTGGTCGCCCATCTCATTCCGTTGGGTGTCGTAGAAGGCGACTAAGGGAAAAATCCAGAAGACGGGCAGCAGCGTCTTCTGCGTAAACCATCAGCAAACACTTGCGATCCCCAAGCCGCCTGCCAAGCGTGGGGATTATGGCAACCCCCCCCCCCAAATAAAAAAAATGATAGGCACTTGTTTACAATCTACTTTTTATTGTTTTCAGGTCATATTTTCATCATTGTTCGACCCAAATACCAATTCACGGCTTCGTAACATGGCGCTGATGTACTTATTGAATGTGATTAACAGGTAATCATGGTTATTATAATAATAATAATAATAATAAATCTTTATTTCGCATAAGTAAGAATTAGATACAGACATGTTCATGCTAAAATGAAAAAAAAAAAAAAAAAGTCAATGTCATCATCATTACAGCCTATACATGTTCTACTGATGGGCGCAGGCCTCCTCTCACAATGAGAAGGCTTGGGCCGTAATTCCCACGCGGGCTCAGTGTAGATTGACAACTTTACAAATAGGTACGTAATGGATGCAAGTTTTATGCACGATATTTTCCTTCAATATTCTTCTGCGAAATTACAGAAAAAATAGGAATTTACTACGATCTTTGCGGTGAAAGAAAACATGGTGAGAGAACCTGCACAAACCTGCGAAGCAATTCAATAGTTTGTGTGAAGTTCCCAATCCGCACTGGGTCGGCTTGGGAACTACTGTTCAAGCCCTCTCATTCTGAGAGGAAGCCTGTGCCCAGCATTAGGACTTATACAGGCTGATGATGATAGCTTAAACTAAAAAGTCGTTTCTGGGAAGTTGCATAAAGTACGTTTTTATAATAAAATTCCAAAAAATATTACCAATGAAATGGATACAAAATTCAAATCTATTGTCAAGAAGACGTTTATATCTAAGGCGTATTATAAAATTTAATGATTATTAATATCATGGACAGGGATATTCAGAAATAATTGATAGAGTTTAGCAAGCTACCAATAAAACAGTAAGATTTCTGTAACACTATTGAATATATTTAGCTGGTAGTTCTATTTACTTGACATACCCAACTGACATAACAGAAAATCTTCTAAACAAACCATAGATGAAACTAAATACTACAAACCTCTTTCATGTAAAATTACAATCCTAACACTCCCACTAATTTTACATCAAGTAAATAAAACATATTGACAATGTATTCTTCTAATGAAAAACAACAATAAAATATAAGGTAAAACACAATCCAGTTAGGTATGGACAAAACTGACCTCCCACTATTTAATTAGACCCATTCGTCGTTAAACATAAAACTCGGTTTCTATTAATAGAGAACTTTTGACAAGGAAGTGCTTTTGTTAAAAAATCTGCCAACTGGCTAGAGCTTTCAATGTATTCTACTGTCAATGTTCCTTGCTCAACCTTTTCTCTAATAAACTTGTACCTTACATCAATGTGTTTTGATCTCTGGTGATATACCGGATTGCAAATTAATCGTATAGCGGCTTGATTATCTACAAAAAGCTTTATAGAATTTTGGTGCTCTCCTAACTCATACAAGAACTGCTTGAGCCATAGGAGTTCCTTTGTGGCATCGCAAGCAGCCATGAACTCAGCTTCCATAGTGGATAACGCAATGGTTTGCTGCTTACGGCTTGTCCAAGTGATTGGTCCATTATTCATTAAAAACAAATAACCGGTTGTTGACTTCCTTGACTCTACGTCACTAGCATAATCTGAATCTGAGTAACCCACTAGATCAGCATTTCCTTTATACTCTATTCCAAAATGTCTTGTTCCAATTAAATACTGAATTATTTGCTTAACTGCTTTCACGTGATTAGAGTTTGGGTTATTAACATACCGGCAAACTAAATTTACGGCATACGAGATATCTGGTCGTGAGACTAAAGCCAAAAACAACAAAGAACCTACTGCCTCCCTGTAAGGAAAACTGACAGACTCTTTCTCTTCTCCATCTGAGCTTTTCAATACAACATTGCAATCTATAGGCGTAGAGCAAGCACTAGCACCAGACATATTGAACTTTTTTATAATCTGGTCTATAAAATTTGTTTGACTTACACGGATAGACTTTTCAGTTCTCCTTATCTCTAATCCAACATAGCAATTCAAGTCTAGAACTTTTATATCAAAAGTTGTTTAAGTGACTTAATAACAAAATCAAGGGTATCATTATTTGAAGCAAATATCAGCCCGTCATCTACGTAAAGTATTAACAACACCCTTTCATTATTAAGACGACTGCTGAATACACAACTATCTGAGTCCAGTTGTAAAAACCCGAATGATTTCAGAAAGCTGGTGAACTTAATGTTCCAACACCGAGGCGCTTGTTTGAGTCCATACAGAGATTTATTAAGTTTGCACACTTTACCAGCTTCAGCATACACTCCTTTTGGAATCTCCATCACAATATCTTCTTCGAGGTCTCCATACAGGAATGCTGTCTTTACATCGAATTGTACTATTTCGTAATTATATTTGGCAGCCATGCTTAATAACATTCTGATTGAATCATATCTAGTTGTTGGCGCAAATGTCTCAGAATAGTCAATGTCCTTAACTTGACTAAACCCTCTAGCACACAGTCGTGCTTTATATTCTCGACTTTACCGTCTTTATTCTTCTTAATTTTAAAAATCCACTTTGACGTAATTGCTTTTTTATCAGTTTTGTCTATGATAGTCCACGTATTATTTCTTCATGAGCTTTAAGCTCTTCTTTGATTGCTGCTAACCATTTGTCAGACTCTTTGCATTTTATCGCCTCGTCATAAGAGGGCGGTTCGTAGGACTCAATCAAATTAGCCTCATAATTTATGGGCCTTCTAGGTCGTAGAGTCATTGTAGGACGCCTGGCGCGTCACGTACTGCTTGAGGAGGTTCATAATTCAAGTCACTTTCATCACTGCTTCTAAACTCTCATAACTAGTGTCACCTTCCTCTTGTGACTGTGGGCTTGACGGCTCTTCTAAAGTTGGATTTTGCTCTGAGGTCTTATCACAAGAAGATTCACCAAACTCAATTGTAACAGGTTCCTTACTGAAAGAAACATCAGTAGTTTCGTCAAAAGTTACATCGCGAGAAATTCTTACTTTATTTGTGTCAGGGTCAAACATTCTATAGTTTTGATTTTCATAACCTACTAAAATCATCTTTTGGCTTTTCTTCTCCCATTTTGTTCTACATGCGTCTGGAATATGAACATAACCAATTGATCCAAATATTTTCAGATGTTGTAAATTTGGTTTTTCACTCGACCAGATTTCAACTGGTGATATATTCGGGGTCTGGCTAGAAGATGTCCTGTTCAACAGATACACCGCACAACCCACGGCTTCTGCCCACAGATTCATGGGCAAACTGCGTCCATAAAGCATTGTACGAGCACTTTCAACAATCGTGCGTAATTCTCTCTCTGCCCGTCCATTTTGCTGAGGTGTGTACGGTGCAGTACACTCGTGCACAATTCCATTTTGATTAAGAAATTCTTTAAAATTATTATTGACATACTCTGTGCCATTATCAGAGTGTAAGATGCCTACGTTATGACCAAATTTGTTAAGTACAATAGCGTTAAATGTTTTAAAATGATCCAACACCTCAGTTTTGTGCCTCATGAAGCAAACATACAAGTAACTCGAAGCTGCATCTTTAAAAAGGACAAAATATCTCATACCTTGCACCGAAGACTCACTCATAGGCCCGCAGACATCGCTGTAGACCAGGTCTCCCGGGCCGAGCTCACCTCGATGAGAACTACGGAATGGAATACGGGTTTGCTTTCCATACATGCAAGCTTCACAAACAAATTTTTCTAAATCATTCTCGTTGCACTGAAGCTGTCCATTTTTAATCATATTTCTTATTTCTTTCACATTTAAGTGTCCAAGTCTTTCATGCCAAACCTTCAAACTTCCTTCTGAGGCTTGAACTGTATTACAACTTGCACTGATAACTGTTTTAAAATTCATTTCATAAAGATTATTCGACTTTTGAGTTGCAGTTAAAACTATTTCATCGTCTTTATAGATCAGTGCAGATATGTCTTTCTTCAGTATTACAAAACCTAAACGCATGGCGGCTCCTTCAGAGAATAAGTTCCTGCGAAGTTCTGGTATATACAAAACTTCTTTTAAAATATTAGTCTCCCATTGTCCATTAAGACATTTCTTTATCAGCACTGTGCCAATGCCTTTTACTTTAAGTTCGAGTTGATTTCCTAATTTCACCATTCTGTTGCAACCACTGCTATATTCTTGCAGATGCAGGAAGAAATCCTTTCTATAGGTCATGTGTACAGATGCTCCACTATCTAGTAACCAAACATCATCATTACAATCAGTGGCAGCACAGGCATTCTCAACTACATGGAATGCTACCATGTTACTCTTGTCTTGATTGGAATTGAAAGGTCTCGGTCCTGGTTTCCTTGCACGACAATCTCTAGCAAAATGGCCGCGCTTATTGCAATTATAGCAGACAAAGCGTTGACGAGTATTCGCAGCGTCATCATGACTCTGTTTCTGTTTTCTCCTGGGCCGTCACAAGGCCACTTCGTTTTGTTCTTCAGCTGTCAGACTGGCTTCTTCATCCATGAGTCGAGCAGTGAGGTTGTGAATTGTTTGCTGAGTTTTCTCAAGCGACATCCACGCCTGTCTTAGGGAGCGGTACTTTGACGGTAAAGTACTAATAATTTTAGTAATAATAGCAGTCTCGCTTATTGTTTCACCACTATCCTTAAGCTGTTGTGCCAGGCTCTCGACTTTAGAAATATGTTGTGCTACACCATCTGACAGATTCATCTTGTAGTTATAGAAATCTCTCATGGACCAACATTTTGTTGAATTCGGACTTTTGCTCATAAATCGATTCAATCTTATCCATAATTTT
>NC_133483.1:3109631-3145637 GCF_025370935.1 Choristoneura fumiferana
TTGGTCTTCAAGAGCCAAACCTTTTTAACGATAAAATCTCAAATTTTCAACCGCTGGAATTACAACACAATATTGACTAACGCGGTCATTATACCTAGTGCCATCCACGAAGACGCGTGATTTTGTCAACATTAGCCATTAATGACATTGTAATAAGAACCACAGCACGCGTCATCGTGAATGACTCTACCTATACTAGGTACTTAATTTTATGAATTAAACTCAGGTTTTGTTCCGCGTACCTTGATTTTAACGAAGCTCGATAAAATCAAGCTGGGCTGGGATTAGTTAGGAGAGTTAGTAAACATGAAATTTGACGCGGATATTTTAAATATGCAACTTTAGTGAAATCTAATGTAGTTTATTGGAATTTTAGTAAAATCCTAGAACTTCAATTTAACAGCTGGATCTAAATGTTTTACGCATAAGAAACCGCGGGTAAACACTAGTTTTAAAAATTATCATCATCATGATTATCAGCCGTAGGACGTCCACTGTTCGACATAGGCCTCCCCCATGGACCTCCAGATGCTTCGGTTGGAAGCGGCCTGCATCCACCGTGTTACCTACCGTGTACCCGCGGCTTTAACCAGCCGTTTTCTCCACTTTCTGTCACACGGCATAAGACAGAGGTTAGAAAGAGATAATGAATGCGATCGCAAACGTCAGTACGTTAGATAATACGGCCTCAGTACAGTACCAGTGCAACACAGTCAGTATAACACAGGCCATTCCATCCATCTTGTTGGTGGACGTCCTACGCTGCGCTTCACGATCAGCGATCCGCGTTTTATAAAATAAAGGAGTTTCATGTCATAGGTACCTTATCGTCTTTTCCCAGTGCATACCCTTAACCTGGAACACGCTGCGTCTCTCCCACTACTGCTTCCTCTACTGGAACGCCATCATGTGGCTGAGCTGGGTCATAGCCAACCGCCGGGACCCCGGGTACATCCCGCAGAACTCCGACACGTACTACCGGGCTATCAGACAGATCCCGTATTACGACAAGTGGAAGAAACGGAACGTGATTCTGTCGCGGCTCTGCCATACGTGCCGGTGTTTGCGGCCTTTGAGGTGAGTTGCATTCAGCCATTTCGACTCCAAGCTCAGATTGTTAAATCATGGACAGAACTCTAATTGTATAGTTCTGCCATTTCTATCTGTCTGCCTGTCCATGGTCATTGGATCAACTACTTATATTTTCGACGCTACGAAATAAGTCTCTCAAAGGGCCGGCAACGCACCTATGACACCCCTCGTGTTGGCAGGTGTCTATGGACGGCGGTGATTGCTTCCCATCAGGTGACCCGCATGCACGTTTACCCCCTCTTATATGTATAATAAACTAAACCACGTGCTTTATTTTGCATCGAATGATCGACCAAGCGGATAACCGTGGTTAATATTGAACGGTAAAATACAATAGGCACTGCCATAATACAAGGAAATATTCAAGTTAGAGTTCTACCTAAAGTTCTACAATTTTTGCCAGCATGATGCGATTTATAATATTTACCCGACTACGTCAGAATTAGGAAGGTTGTTTTTCACGTACCTATGTAGGTACTCTTATGTCTTTTCATATAGATAGCATGAGATGATTACCGTCAGCGTAACGGCAAGATACGAAATTCGAATTTTGTACTTCGTAGTATACGAGTAGGGCCTTGAGGAATCAAGAAGTCTAAAAGTAAAAATATGTTTCGTACAGTCAGTAGCAGTCGTGATGGTCATCATGATCTAAACTAAACACTCTTATTACATTGGCAGTAGAGTCATATATGCGTCCACTTCTGCTGCTGTCTGTACTTACATTAACTTCTAATACTCGGGGGTCTATCATTCAGCTTTGCCGCCCCGGGCCCCAACGAGCTTAGTCCGCTACTGCCCCCCTCTTTACGACTCTTGTACTAAATGACCGACTCCCTCCCCAGAGCGAAGCACTGCCGCATCTGCAAGCGCTGCGTAGCGTACTTCGACCACCACTGCCCGTTCATCTACAACTGCGTCGGAGTCCGCAACCGCATGTGGTTCTTTCTGTTCGTGATGAGCGTCGCCATCAACTGTACTCTGTCAATCTACTTCGCCTGCTACTGCTTGCTACTGGAAGGCTTCGGGCTGCTGTATTTACTCGGGCTGCTGGAAGCTCTCACGTTCTGCGCGCTCGGCTGGATTCTTACATGTACTTCTGTAAGTATCACAGTGGCGTAGCTAGGTGGGCAAGGGCCCCGGTGGTGAAAGAATCGGGCCCTCACCCTCATCCCCTCTTTCCATGTAGGTTGAACTTATGTTATCTTTCAAAACTAAACAATAACAAACTGCAAAAGGCCGTATCAGTCATGGTACTGCCACCGTGTGAACAGCGCTTTAAGCTCTTCGGTAAATAGCAACCCCTTTTTCATTTAGGTACGGCAACACCGATACACAATTGAGCGCCAAAATTCGACAGCTAAGTAATTTAAACTTTTATTTTCAGATTCTTCATGCCTGTATGAATTTAACGACAAACGAGATGTTCAATTACAAAAGATACCCATATTTGAGAGATAAACGAGGTCGGTATCAGAATCCCTTCTCAAGGGGTCCAATAATGAATTTGTTTGAATTTTTCGTCTGTCTTCCGGATAAGTGCGACGAGCAAGATTTCTTTCACGAAGAGACCATTTAACAGCAGATTAACTATTGCTACATTTCTGCGCTCTCAAGCTTGTTTCAGGCTTGCAAACCATATGATCGGGCAATGTAACGTGAACAACGACGAAAATCATTGGTCATGTCACGATCGTGTAATAAATAGTAGCGGGCTGTTTTCCGCTAACATTTGATGACACATTGCTCTTATCATGCATGTTCATCAAACGTAATTTGATTCTAAGCGGATAAAATGCACAAAAAAATCTAAACACGTCTTTGATACAGCATTGACTTTTTGATGACATGTTATGATAGGTGTACGTTAAGTTTATATTTTGAGAACCTGCCTTCTTAGCAATAATATTTTATATTATTCATACGCCTTGTCACAACTACTACTGTTTGTCATGCAATATTATGTCATCTCTTGGATTAAATTAAATAATTATGTAAGTAATGCAACTTAACTTACATAAGCCTAAGGGGCTGTTTCATAAACTGATGGATAAATTTAATGCTGTCTCCGTCTATTCAAACAATACAAACCGAGACGGCATCACATTTATCAGTCAATTAAAATTAATCAATGGGTGGTGAAACAGCCCCTAAGACTTACAAAGTAATTCAAAGTCTGTAAAAAGAAGTGTGGCCAGATCAAATAGGTAAACATTCCCCAACCTGGGATCTGCGCTGCGAAGACTGCAAACCCATATAAAGGGGTTAAAATGCAATAATGTTTGTTGAAAGGATGTGGGTGTTTGTAGTGGAATCTGAATTCTAAACAGATTGGGAAATAATGTTTTATTATCATTTATTAAGTGCACTCACTTTTGCTACAGAATGCTATAAGTACGATTCAATATGATGTCCGAAAAAATGGTTTAAAATATGTACCTATTTTGGAAAAAAAAATTATCTGAAGTTGTCATCTCTTTTAAACTCCTTAGTTAGAAACCACGCAAAGTTTACTTTGTCCTTTATGTGAAATTGATAAATAATCGTGTACTGAAAAATGTACCTAATGTGGTTAACGTATTACCCAAGTGTGTAAGTGTGGACACTTGGTATTATATTATACTTGAATTTGTTAGAGAAAAGGTAAGTTCCGTTCAGCGTCTGCTACCAATGAGGATAGGGATTAAAACACTTATTGAAAGTTTTAAAATGTAATTAACATAAACAACTGTCTATGACAAGTACAGAATAGACTCACAACATCGAGTCGTCCAAATGTGCATACGTAATGCGTCTTTACGACAGGAAGATACGTGCATGTGCTGTTAGGTATTATGTTAGTCCACAGTTCACATACATACAGGTCCAATGCCAATATGAAACCTTGAGCACGTACATTTGAGAACGACCAATTTGGTACGTCATTGAATGTACGCGGTGGCACAGTATAAACCAGTATGTGATCTAGAAACAACAGCTGCAGATCATATACTGGGTATATACTAGGTGGTTTCATATGAACTAAGAAACCAAAAGGATATACTAATATCACAAACAACTTCACACATCAGTCGAATACACATTGTATATGTCACCACGAATTAGTCCCGCTAAGTTCAGTGGCAAAGCTATGTCTCCGTGCATACAATATGCATAATCTATAATTAAATCCTTTGTTATATTATATACCACATATCCTTAAAATAATTAAGCCTTTGTCATCACGTAAAACTAATTGTTAACAACCTGTTTCGTAATAAGTATTGAGAATAAATTATTTTATAATAACCTTGGGTTAAACTACGTCGTCAGTTCCTGGAAAATGCAACAAAAGTAGATCATCTACTTCAATAGTATAAATGGCGAACTGGAATCCATTCTACCAGAAACAGTATCAAGTACAATAAATTAATATGTGGTCTATAATACTGATGTGTTATTTATAATAATTATCACAAACAAAGCTCCAAGTATCCGAAGCAATCACACATCTATCTAGAATATATAAATAATAATCTGCTAACATTTTACGTATTGTTAGAACTTATAGTTTTCATAGTCTCACTATTAAAACTTGTACAATGTTAAAAATAATCAAAACAATCTATTAACAAAACAAGTCGATCAGACCTTGGAACAAGGAAGCTCAAAATAATCTAGCGCATGGGCGTTGTACTAAGTTATAATTTAATCATCTTTAGGGTTTATTCTTATAGCCGCGTTGATTTCTTCCTGAGCGTGATCTTTGTCGCCCCACCCCCATAAATGGTGGGAGCCGTCGCCCGTACGTTTCACCCTTTGCTGAACGATCTCCTCCGAGACAGTCTTCATGTCGTAGGCCCAGCCAATTTTGGCGAAGAAGTTAATGAACTTGGTGGTGAAGTTTAGCCTGTGGTTACCCAGCTCAGCGGTCTTGTAATCCCAGGGGAATGTATGATGGTAGTTGTGGAAGCCTTCTCCGAAAGCAAATAAGGATACTGACATGTTTTCTGAAGGCTTGATGGACTTGTCGTAGGGTTTGTCGCCCCACTTGTGGGCGGCTGAGTTGACGAGCCACGTGACGTTGAGGATGAAAGTGTAGCGGAACAGCGCCGCCACGAAGAACGCGTTCGACCATGTCTCCTTCCACATGTAGACTGGGATCACCGTGGGCAGGACGAAACAGGCCAGAGGCATGAGGATCATGTAGTATCTGGAATGAACACGTTCGTTAGTTGGAGTTAACAGTACAATCCTATTCGGTGTAGGGACACGCGTTTACGCTAAGTCAGGCTTATGTTTAGTCAGGGCTAGATTAGAGGTCTGCTGGTGTTAAGCCAACGTAGGAATGGGAGCCCCCAAGGTGAAAAAAAGATTGCTTGAAAAAAAAAAGGAAAAGTTCCTGACACGTCAAAATTTGGATTTTTTTAAAACCCCTATTGTGGGGGGGACCTGGATGCTCTACTCTACATCCAGCACTGGTTTAATATCGTTAAATTCTTTTGACGTTAAGTCCAGCGATATTTCACCTGTCAGGAGACCCTCATGCAGATTTATTAACTCTGGTCCGTGAAAATCAGCCAAAGATGAATTCAAGATAAATCTACGTAGCATTTTTCCACGCGAATAGAAAATTACACAATTGAATGAAGTACCGGACATTTATGGATTTATTATCCATAGAAATTCAGATTGGACGTTCATAAATGTATATATTACATTACATTTATTTATTACGGACGGAAAATTTATGGCACTTGTGAAATAGCCGGTACAAACATTGTTATCTTACATACTACTTAAATCCTTTAGCCAATGCAATTTGACATTACGATGTGTGTAATAAGGTAAACATTAGCTTGCACATGTAGCAAATTGGTTAATGCAGTATTCGTTTTAGTACTTGAAACGATTGGGATTTGACTCATCTACGTTTAAATAGATTATACGATGGAGAATGAAGTGACTAAAGCCTATTTTAGACCTGTAAGAAAAATCTTACAAATTGCATTACATTTTACGAGATTGATCACTTCAAACTCGTTAGATTTACCGCCTCACAATGTAGGTAATGTAACGTGCACGATTTTCTTGCGGATCTCAACTGAGCTAAATCTAGAAACTATTCGTCATACAACATAAATTAACACCATGATGTAAGTTTGGGGAAATTAATAAAATTTCAACCGGATTGATGGATATGAGCTCTTTTTTCCATTGAATCCGGTGATAGGCCATGTATCTTCGGATAAATCGCAGGACATTGTGAGTAATGTGTGTCGAAGTGATTATGTGCCGTACAGGAAAAATTAACGCATTCACTGCCACTGCCACCTCACTTGACTTGACTGACCAAAGGTGCCACCGACGCACATGTGCGTTCAAATGTATGAATAATTATGACAGCGGCACTAGGGCAAAGTTCCAAAAACGCATATATGCGTCGGTGGCAGTGAATGCGTTAAGTGCGGGTAGTTCGAAAAAGTCGCGCGCCTAGACGAACGTGATACCCTACACTTCAACGTCAAGGATATTTATGCAATAAATATTGTAGTCATGATTTAGTCTCGAAGTAAATTAGTTACGAATTTAATAAAATCCCAGAATTTGAAATCATCTGTCTGATCTAAGGGCCTTATCGCACTAGCGATTCGCGGGCGAGTTGAAAGCGAAGGCGAACGCGTAACGATTTCCCGGCGAACGCGCAACGATGTCGCTGCATTATTATTGTACGAGAGTTTTTGGCGTTATACGCAGCTAACTCGCTGCGCGCTCGCAGCGACATCGTTGCACGCTCGCGGCGATACCGTTGCGTGCTCGCGGCGAAATCGTAACGCGCTCGCCTCGCTTCCAACGCGCCCGCAAATCGCTAGTGTGATAAGGCACTAATGGCACGCAAGCGAAATCGCGGGTAAATGCTAAACACATAGTTTAATTTCGATACAGCCTATATGAAAATATCAATACCATAAAAACGTTCCCAGACGGTACTCTTAACTATCAAATGGAACAGTTTTTACCATAGCCATATTTAAATTTTGCAAATTAACAATCGATAAACAACTTAAAAGCCGTGGTGGCCGAGTGGTTAGACCTATGGCCTCTCAAGCAGAGGATTGTGGGTTCAAACCCCGGCTTGCACCTCTGAGTTTTTCGAAATTCATGTGCGGAATTACATCTGAAATTTACCACGAGCTTTACGGTGAAGGAAAACATCGTGAGGAAACCTGCACAACAAACCTGCGAAGCAATTCAACGGTGTGTGTGAAGTTCCCAATCCGCACTGGGCCCGCGTGGGAACTACTGCCCAAGCCCTCTCATTCTGAGAGGAGGCCTGTGCCCTGCAGTGGGACGTATATAGGCTGGGATGATGATGATGATGAAACAACTTAACTGATTAAATCCTGATTTGACGTATTCATGAACATCTGTTGGGACAGGTGTTCTCTGTAGATTGGCGATAATCAATTCTACTTCTTTCACACTACAACGGATTTAATCGAAATTTGTCATGCAGAGCTTGATCCCTTGCACACACAGGCTACTTTTTATCCCAATATTCCTAATTCAACTAATAAGTTTAAAGGCATGAAATGTGGCACAGGTGTTTTTTAGGGTTCCATAGTCAACTAGGAACCCTTATTAATGTAACGTTTATGTAGCCAGTGACATCAGTTCCATGAGAAATTTGTAAAACCACAGAATATCGCTTAAAAGGCCAGACCTAATGATTAATGCGAGCGAAACCACAAGTAAAATAATTTTAATTAGTGAACTGGAACAAAATCATAAAATTTAATAAGAGTCTAGGGCTAAAAAATTTAATCATTAACCATGGATTATGTATGCATGACTATTACATAGATTTTGAAATACAACATATTTCAAATTTTGTTTGCGCAGGCAAGGAGTTATGTCACACACACATTCAGTTAAGCCTGCACAAATTAACTGTGCAGGCATAACCATCGGTTATAATACTTATAACCTAGCATGTGTGGCCGGCTTTATATCAGTTTACCCTGGTCTACTAAGAATGTTGTGACAAAAAAATACTCACTTCTTTTGGAAACGAAGAATGGGATCCGAGTACAGGTCGCTCAGGTCTAGTCCCTTGCCCTTCCTCTTGAGTTCCGGATGCTTCCTGACCAGCAGCCAGCCGATGTGGGAGAAGAAGAAGCCGCGGGTGGCGTTGTGGGGGTCAGCATCGGTCTCCGAGTACTTGTGGTGCATCCGGTGATCGCGGGCCCAGTCTATCGCAGAGTCCTACGAGAAGACAACATAGTTAAAATGTGACTGCCAGCAGCAAAATACATTTAGTTGATACATACTTATTAAATATATAAAAAGACAAATAAAATGAGGGAGGCCTATGTCCAACAGAGGATGTTCTACAGCCGATGTGATGTGATGATGATGATGAAGTAAAAGTGTAGAAAGGGTCAATCAACTTCTTCTTGTACCTCGTTGCCATGGTTACGTCCCCTGGACAACTCTTTAAAACCAAGAGTTTCTATATGTTTTCTGTGGTTAAAATTTTTACCATAGTTATAAGCTCATTATTTTATAGACTATCTCCTAAGCATATTAGTCGCATATATCAAAGCAGTTTTTTTAAGAAACTCTGTCACTGTTGTCTTTTTGACAACGGGACAGAATAACAAACAAGAAAAAGTTGATTGACCCAAATATAAATTGGGGCACCCCTAGACTAGCTATATTTTTAGAAAAACGCCGTCTCACTTGTTGATGAATTTTTTATCAGTAAAATATTGGCATAATTATAATGAATGTAGGAATTCACCGTCAGCTATCACTTTATCAGATATAACTAGTTAATTACTTTTTTTATATTATGACATATATTACATATTACTTTAATTAAGTTAATTATCCAAGAAAAACTAAATCCAAACTAGAGATGGTGTATGATAAAAATAATAATTTTATCAGAACATGACCTTATCTGCCTATCAATTTCCATAAAAACGTGAGTAAACATGTGCACATACTTTCTATGTAATTTATTAAGGCTGTTACGCACTTGTGTTATTAACACAAGATCAGTGTTCTGCAAGAGCTAAAATAAGGTCTGCAAATTATTGTGCAGAAGATGCATGCTAAAAAATCTCATTGGTGCTAATTATACTTAAAACCGAGTGCTCCCAGGCCCCAGGTCAAAAAAGTTGGGGACTGCTATACCAAAATAGGAGTGTTTGAACACACTATTATTCCAGGCATGAGTTCAACACTATTATGTTTAGTTACAACTAACATCCTGTGACCTTCTCTACAGCAATTATTGACAGGAAAATGCGACATGTTCTTCAAAATAAATATCCTGGGACCTTTATGTACACATGTGCCAAGTATTTGAAATTGTATGCTTGATACAAAATGTGTAAGCCTAATTTTAACCAGCATGCTTATTGTCAAAAAATTGTGTCATATACACATGTTTTAGACAACATCAATAAAATTGTAAGGCATTTTATGTATGGTATTTATTGTAAATCTTATTTTTGAAAAGCCTAATAATAATAATAATAATAGCCTTTATACAGATTTAGAATGGTCTGCCTCGTTTCCTTATTTTATAGTTGAGGTACCAATTAATAGTTGTCTTGCTCCATTTATTTATTCCTCGTATTAAGTGACCTGTCCATTTCCACTTTAGTTTTTGAACTGTCACTGTGACATCTTTTAGTCTGGTAAGTTCTGGTAGTTGTTCTTGTCCTATCTGATGTTTTCTTCCCTATCCTATCATGCTTCTCTCTATTGCATTTTGACATGTCTCAAGTTTTCTTATCTGGGTTTTGGTAAGAGCCCAGGATTCGCAGCCGTAAGTGAGTACTGGCAATATGCAGGTGTTTTTCATTGTCTTTAGTTGTTAGATCAATTGGGGAGATTACGGAGATGCCATAGGAAACAAACCTAATACATAATATTATGTATACTTAAACCAGAGAATCTGTTTTAATCAGAGGTGCGTTTGATGATTTTGTTTCATATTCCCTCTGAGGAACAGTATCTGACAAATGTACCTATGGTATTCATACCTGGAATGCAATGGTGTTGAAGGTAGTGAGAATGAGGCGGAGCGGCCATTTAGCCTTGTATGACTTGTGTGCCCAGAGTCTGTGAGCCCCAGCAGTGATGCCCAGCCCCGATGCCACATACAAGAAGTAGGCTGTAGAAAAAAAAACACAAGCTATGGTAAAAGTGTCACTGTCATTCTAAAAATATTAGAAATACAAGTTTGTAAAGATGTAACTCAATCATGCAATAACTTTTGACCAATTCGAATGAAATTTGGAATGGAGATGGTTAAGTCCCGAGGAAGGACATAGGATAGTTTTTATCCCGGAAAAATTACATTGTTCCCGCAGGATAGCAACAAAGGAATTCTTTGCTGACTAAGTCAATTAGCTATATTAATATTAACCACTGGAGTAATACCTATAGCTTTATGGAAGCATAGAAATTACGACATTATGTCTCATGATGTTAGTGCAATTTGTTTCTGTTAATTTTCACTAACGAATTTATCAAACCATAACTACTCTGATGTCAGACTTAACTGCCACGGAATTTTCTCGCTTGTATGTAGATAAAACGAGATACGAATAAGCTTACCAAATACATCTGTTTGCCATTTCGCGGAGAACAGGAACAAATAACCTCCGTAGATGGCGGCGAGGTGGAGGTATGCGAACAGGATGATGTTTCTCCAGACATAAACCCTCGGGCTGTCATCAGCTTGCTCCACGGGCGTTCTTGCCAGCGCCAAATCCGGGGTTGCTGCGTCGCTCTCGAAGAGCACCCCATTTTCTTCCGTTACGTTAGGTGCCATTTTTTCCGGTTTTCGCAGTCTGAAAAGAAAGTCCAGTAAGTATCGCTCGAGCGAGATAAACAACAAATAGTAAGGCATAAAAACACTTAAGTAATACAAAAACCACCTTTCAGAACAGTTATCTATTTCGCTTAGAAAATCCATTTTCACATGTTACGACGATAACAAAAACAGAAAGGTAAGTTATGAAATGATTTGATTTTGTTAGACGCGATGCGCGCATAAATCAGTACGGCGCAGGACGGGCTGAGCAAGCAAGGCAGGGCAGGCTGAACACTGAACGAACAGACTGACGCACTGACGCGATCACGATCAGGTGATTTGAGTGAACTTGAACTGACCTTGAATTTTGCAGGATGACGAAAACGAAAACCATTTTGCCGCGCGAAGAGCATTTTCAATTTCTTTTAAAGTTACATTATCTTAGATCATTTATAAAAAAATAGATGTAAAATAAAATGAAGATACATAGGTTACAATTTTAATAATATTTTTATATAATTTACAATTTTCAGCAATTGTTTTATTTTGTTTATGCTTTAAGGACTAATTAACTAAGAAGTACTTGTACTTTTTATGGTTCCGTAGTCAACTAAGGAACCCTTAGTTTCGCCATGTCTGTCCGTCCGCGGCTAAGCTCAGAGACCGTTAGTACTAGAAAGCAAGCTATAATTTGGCATAGATATAGGTACATCAATCACGCCAACAGTGGCAAAATAAAACAAAAAAAAAATTATGGTACCTCCCATAGACGTAAAGTGGGGGTGATTTTTTTCTCGATTAACTACCTAGTGTGTGGTAGGTATAGGTATCGTTGGATAGGTCTTTTAAAACCATTGGGGAGGTTGCCAAGACGATTTTTCGATTCAGTGATCTGTTTGCGAAATAGGTATTCAACTTTCAAGTGCAAATTGTAATTAAAATTGTTAAAATCATATTTTTCAATCATATTATATTTTTTTAGCATGTTGGAATAATTAGCTTAGCTTTATCTATGGTAGACGACTCGAAAAAAAAGACAATCAGGGGGTTACAAGTCGAAAATCGAGAAGTTCGTATCGTTTTGCTGACGCAAATATTAGGTAGGTATTTAATACGAGTAAGATGAAGGGTACGACAGATTATAGATAAGATAAATTCGATTTTAGAATTTTGTTGTAGTAGCCCCCTGTATTGGCGGGTAGCCATTATTTTATTCAGTTGTTAGCGTCTTTCTTTTGCCGAGCTGTGAAGTGTAGACACAAAATAATTTCATTTTTTGCATTTTTTCCTCGCAATGTGATGAAAATCATTGTACCTATTACATTGGATTACAGACTTAAGTCGTTAAAAGCCCTTGCCTCCGGCGTCGGGCTTCTAATAGACTCTCGTTAGTAATCCCCTTCTTACGCCCCTTAAATGCACAATGTACTATTTTTAAGAGAAAAGCATTTAGCGACTTCCTCAAAGTATGTTTTCGTTATGGAAATTCCTAATATAGGTATCAATCCCAATATATCAATTTTAGCTATTTATAAATATTCTTATTTCTTTTTCAATATAGGTAGGGTTTTTATTTTTAAGCTCAGTATTTAATTTTAAAAAAATATTTGCATGAATACAACGCTAATACAACGCGAGTAATTAATTAAGAACACATTGTTTTTAATAGTTTTGCACTGCGCAACTAGTGCAAGTCTTAAGACCTCTTGGCATTAGGTACCATAAAGAAAAGAAGAAACATGAGAGTGAAATATGTGTCCAATGTGTCACAATGTTGAATAATATATAACATAGCTTAGCACATACCTAAAAATCCTCTAGATAATGTCCTCTACGACCTCTTTTATATAATGCACTACCGTGACATCTGCTTTAGCGTAGCGAAATAACCCGTGAATAAAAATATTGTATTTCTATAAGTTAAATTGAATACATTATAATTATATATATTTTGTCAACAGACACGAATTACATACATACCTACATGACAAAAAGATTCAGTTTGAAAATCTATGTTAACTTTCACCGAGTTCGTCAAAAGTTAACTACAGTTAAAATGTGCTTAGAAATTCTGTTGTTTTTACTATCATAACCATAGGTAACATAAAAAGTGGGTTTTCTGACTGTGATAGAATTAAGATTTAAAATTATATTAACAAACACACTCACCTATAAATTTAATTATAACATATAGCACTTTTCACTTTTCAAACGCTAACACAACGTTGTTCAGTAGTCTCTACTTGAAATAGTAATGAATAATCGACCGGCGTTAAAATTATTTATATACAAACATTGAATAAGATTAAGAATAATAATTAGTGTTATCAATCCGGGAGACCGGTAAGTTCACGTGTTTAGTTGGACTGTGGACCGAGTCACAGACTACTTAGCAGGGCTTTAAATACCGTTAAAAAGTGGTAACGTTACCAACTGTCAAACCGATTTAACGTTAAATGATAATTAACGTTAAACGATTTACCGTTACTTATACAACTTTTTACCGGTAAAAAAAATGGTAACGTTATCAGCTATTCATTAAATTAACGTTAATTCAAAAGTATCGTTAAATCATTTTAACGGTATTTATATTACTATTTACCGGTAAGCTTGGGTAACGTTAAATGGCAGATTATCCTCATTTATCGAGCGAGTATGCACGCGCAATACGCGCATTCCTCGTCGTTTTTAGGGTTCCGTACCTCAAAAGGAAAAACGGAACCCTTGTAGGATCACTTTTTGTCCTTCTGTCCGTCTGTCTTTCTGTTAAGACGCTTTTTCTCAGGAACGCGTGGAGGTATCAAGATGAAATTTATAGGGGTAGATATTTGTATGAGAAATACGAATATCTGTTCTCGAGTCTTGGGTGCATAATAGATGTTTTCTTAAACATGCTCGGAAATGTATGCGTTAATGTCACGAAATGGAGACATGAAGTTTCTCATTTATGGCTCCCTACCACCTCCCTACATAACTTCTTGGCCTAGGCCATGAAGTATGTATGAAAATCCATTATTGTCCGCTGCTCTAACTTTTTGATTTTGCTTACTAACATTAAACTGACAAAGGAAAAATTACGAACAGCCAACCACCACTACTCTGTAAGCAAATGCGATACTGCGATGCGATGCGATGCGATGCGATGCGATGCGATGCGATGCGATGCGATGCGATGCGATGCGATGCGATGCGATACGATGCGATGCGATGCGATGCGATGCGATGCGATGCGATGCGATGCGATGCGATGCGATGCGATGCGATGCGATGCGATGCGATGCGATGCGATGCGCGAAGCGATGCGATGCGATGCGAAGCGATGCGATGCGATGCGATGCGATGCGATGCGAAGCGATGCGAAGCGATGCGATGCGAAGCGATGCGATGCGATGCGATGCGATGTGATGCGAAGCGATGCGATGCGATGCGATGCGAAGCGAAGCGATGCGAAGCGATGCGAAGCCAAGCGAAGCCAAGCGAAGCCAAGCGATGCCAAGCGATGCCAAGCGATGCCAAGCGATGCCAAGCGATGCCAAGCGATGCCAAGCGATGCCAAGCGATGCCAAGCGATGCCAAGCGATGCCAAGCGATGCCAAGCGATGCCAAGCGATGCCAAGCGATGCCAAGCGATGCCAAGCGATGCCAAGCGATGCCAAGCGATGCCAAGCGATGCCAAGCGATGCCAAGCGATGCCAAGCGATGCCAAGCGATGCCAAGCGATGCCAAGCGATGCCAAGCGATGCCAAGCGATGCCAAGCGATGCCAAGCGATGCCAAGCGATGCCAAGCGATGCCAAGCGATGCCAAGCGATGCCAAGCGATGCCAAGCGATGCCAAGCGATCCCAAGCGATCCCAAGCGATGCCAAGCGATGCCAAGCGATGCCAAGCGATGCCAAGCGATGCCAAGCGATGCCAAGCGATGCCAAGCGATGCCAAGCGATGCCAAGCGATGCCAAGCGATGCCAAGCGATGCCAAGCGATGCCAAGCGATGCCAAGCGATGCCAAGCGATCCCAAGCGATGCCAAGCGATCCCAAGCGATGCCAAGCGATGCCAAGCGATGCCAAGCGATGCCAAGCGATGCCAAGCGATGCGAAGCGATGCGAAGCGATGCGATGCGATGCGAAGCGATGCGATGCGATGCGATGCGATGCGATGCGAAGCGATGCGATGCGATGCGATGGATGGATGGATGGATGGATGAAATATTTCCTCACATTGTTTGAGAAAAGCACTATACAAGCCTCGGCCAGAACAGGGATTGCTGGACTCGTTCTATCCGTCTACCCCGATCTCGTCCATCAATCCCTTACTTCATGGCCTCTGCAGTAATGTACTATTTCTCAAACATGCTCGGAAATGTATGCGTTAATGTCACGAAATGGAGACATGAAGTTTCTCATTTATGGCTCCCTACCACCTCCCTACATAACTTCTTGGCCTAGGCCATGAAGTATGTATGAAAATCCATTATTGTCCGCTGCTCTAACTTTTTAATTTTGCTTACTAACATTAAACTGACAAAGGAAAAATTACGAACAGCCAACCACCACTACTCTGTAAGCATTTGCGATACTGCGATGCGATGCGATGCGATGCGATGCGATGCGATGCGATGCGAAGCGATGCGAAGCGATGCGATGCGAAGCAAAGCGATGAGATGCGATGCGATGCGAAGCGATGCGATGCGAAGCGATGCGAAGCGATGCGAAGCGATGCGAAGCGATGCGAAGCGATGCGAAGCGATGCGAAGCGATGCGAAGCGATGCGAAGCGATGCGAAGCGATGCGAAGCGATGCGAAGCGATGCGAAGCGATGCGAAGCGATGCGAAGCGATGCGAAGCGATGCGAAGCGATGCGAAGCGATGCGAAGCGATGCGAAGCGATGCGAAGCGATGCGAAGCGATGCGAAGCGATGCGAAGCGATGCGAAGCGATGCGAAGCGATGCGAAGCGATGCGAAGCGATGCGAAGCGATGCGAAGCGATGCGAAGCGATGCGAAGCGATGCGAAGCGATGCGAAGCGATGCGAAGCGATGCGAAGCGATGCGAAGCGATGCGAAGCGATGCGAAGCGATGCGAAGCGATGCGAAGCGATGCGAAGCGATGCGAAGCGATGCGAAGCGATGCGAAGCGATGCGAAGCGATGCGAAGCGATGCCAAGCGATGCGAAGCGATGCGAAGCGATGCGATGCGATGCGATGCGATGCGAAGCGCAGCGATGCGATGCCATGCGAAGCCAAGCGATGCGATGTGAAGCGATGCGATGCGATGCAATGCGATGCGATGCGATGCGATGCGATGCGATGCGATGCGATGCGATGCGATGCGATGGATGGATGGATGGATGGATGGATGAAATATTTCTCACATTGTTTGAGAAAGCACTATACAAACCTCGCCAGAACAGCGATGATTGCGGACTCGTTCTATCCGATCGTCTACGATCGCCGTCTACCCGAACTCGTCCATCAATCCCTACTTCATGCCTCTGCGTAATGCGATTTAAGTATGTATGTATAATGTTAAATGTTTATAGCGATTATGCGTGGCCTGGAAGTAGGCAATGCTGGCTGAGATGCGTATTAAACGGACGAGCTTGCGAGTCCGTTTAACTAATACGAAGCCAGCATGCTATTCCAGCGAGACTAATATAAAGCTTTTCGAAAAATGGTGATAATTCTGATAGAACTTTTTCTCAAAATATATTATAATGTAATTTTATTCCAATATTTTCTATGCTTTGCCTTTTTTCATTAAAAATAACTGCAGGTTATTTTTCCACCGAAACACCACAAGCTATTTCAGACCCAATAGAAAAAGTCCGAGTTCCAACAAAATATCTGATAACGGCCATTGACTTGGCTTTATACGACTTGTGCCATCCATGGCTTTTAACTTTTAATGTGACTGATTGCAGGCGCGCTAATTCATTATTGTCGAGCTAGCGCGCCTGCAATCCTTTAACTTTTTAATTTTTCGCTGACCATAATGCACTTCACCTTCTGATATGTAAGAATAATGTCAATTTTAACATTTTTGAAAATTATGTTGAATGTTTGTTTATTCGATGCTTAGTAGGTACCCATAGCATAAACTTTGCTTACTTTGGGACTGAAGGGCCCGCTGGGCTACTACGAAACTCGAAAATCGAAGTTCGTATCGTACCGTCCCGCTGAAGCTTATATTATTTAATACGAGAGTGAGAGGGACGGTACGATATAGAGGTGGGTAAATCCGGATCTGAAGATTCAAAAGAGTCAGATCCTCAAGCGGATCCGAATCCCTTAATGAGTCCTTTCAAATCTTATTGACTCCGGAGTTACTAACTCCGACTGGATCGAGCGGCTCGCCTCGCTCGTGATCGCCGTCACGCTCACTCACACTGACTCGCTCCGTCCGCCTGCTTTTGCTCTCGCTCGGCTCGGATCGGATGGGCAGGGCTACTACGAAACTCGAAGTTCGTATCGTACCGTCCCTCTCGCTCTCGTATTAAATAGTATAAGAGACAGAGGGACCGCACGACACGAACTTCGATTTTGGAGTTTCGTAGTAGCCCTGCGGATCGGATCTTGGACTTGGATCTTATTATCTATGTTTGGTTGGTCGGTTCGGTTCGGTACTCGGACTTGGACTAACGAACGAATCTTTCTCTCTCTCACAAATCTGTACTTCAGTTCAGTCAGTTCAGTTCAGTACCGTACCGACACCGACCGACCGAACCGAGCCGGGGCGGATCGGCCATAGATAAATTAATAATCGCTCGAAAGAACCGGAGTCAATAAAGGAGTCGGATTCAATAAGCGGATTCGGTACCGACACCGGAGCTGGATCTAGTGAGTCAGATCACTTCGCGGAGTTGAGATTACCCATGTCTAGTACAGTCAAGGGCAAAGATATCGACACGGCCAAAGTTGCAAAAATATGTATACACGGCCTTAATGTTAACTTCATAAAGAACGTGTATACTATTTTTGCAACTTTGGCCGTGTCGATATCTTTGCCTTTGACTGTACGATACGAACTTCGAGTTTCGTAGTAGCCCTGCCGGCCACATGTCCACATTGCGGCGTCATCAACGTAAAATGGCGCGGCGGCCGATGGGCCACGGTGCCGCGCGGTGCACGTTACGGCGTCGTGAACGTACAACGGCGACACAGGGCGGCCACGCCGTACAAAATACGCGTTCTTGAATCTACATAGGCACGACGACGTCTGTACACGCGTCAATGTGTGCGTAAGACACACAAGGCTGACTATCGCAAAACCCTAGTACTATAGGGTATGTAGGTATGGCTTAGATGTTGTAAATAAATGTAATCGTTAATCATATATTTTTATTTAAACCTACATAAATGTATCTGTCTATGTATTTATGCATTATTATTTTAAATTACAATAAATATATGACTACAAACTTGCACGAATTATTAGGTACCTAATTAGTTATTTCATGTATTAATCGCGATACTTTTAGAAAGCATTATTTATTTACAAAAGGATGTAGGCAGGGTAGGAACCTCAATTTCTCGCGCGCCCACTGACAAGTTGGCGCTTGCTCGCGGACTCACGGCCACCGAGCCGAGCAATGACCTGCCGGCGGTCGGATTTCACGGAAAATTATGTAACTTTGTACGAGCGACAAATTCCTAGAATATGATTGATTTTCGAGTTTTTAGGAAATAAATACAAATGAATGTTTTATAAATTAAAGTTTATTGTTTTAATCATTTGAAACCTTATTAGTTAAAGATTACTTACACTAAAATATTTCCTTTTAAAGTATTTGTCTCTGAACATTCGATTGTTAAATCGTATGTAATATGTAATTACTAGCTTTTTCCCGCGACTTCGTCCGCGTGGAATAGTATCTTCGGGAAGTATTTAATTTATTTAGGATACCTATTCTGCCAATAATAGTAGGTACTTACATAAAAACTTCTACGGTTTACCGAAATAACCTATTTTTATTACATTGCTATAGATATTGTGGCGTTATCTGGTAAAAGGTACCTTGTTGTCGGTTCTAGTTTCCGAGATAATCGCGCTTGAAGTAAAATGTCAAAAAAAACATTTTTTCTTTTTTAACTCTATATTAATAAGCAGGGTCTAAATTGTAATTTGACAGAGACACAAGTTTTTAAATCGATTTTGTATGAGTTAAAACATCCCTTAAAGTTTAGTAAGAAAGGTACCTTATTGTCGGTGCAGCTCTTGAATGCTTTCTGTGCGCTCGGTATCGGTTTGGAAGACGTGTCGGACGTCGGTACTTTGTTGGCGCGTTATCATCATCATCATCATCCTAGCCTATACGTCCCACTGCTGGGCACAGGCCTCCTCTCAGAATGAGAGAGCTTGGGCATTAGTTCCCACGCGGGCCCATTGCGGTGCTGGTCGGCGCGTAAAAAACGTCAAGAATCATCATAAAATGCGTTTAATTACAGTAAGGTAAATCATCAATAACTGGCCACCCTTAGGCGGTAGCCAGTTTGGCCCTTATTACACTAGCGATTTGCGGGCGAGTTGAAAGCGAGGTGAGCGCGCAGCGAGTTCGCTTCGAGCGCGTAACGATTTCACCGCGAGCATGAAACGATATCGCCGCGAGCGCGCAATGATGTCGCTGCGAGTTCGCTGCGTTAGCGCCGAAGACGCCCTATTTATTATACGAAAGTCTACAATATGGCGTTTTTGGCGCTAAAGCAGCGAACTCGCCATGCGCTCGCAGCAGCGACATCGTTGCGCGCTTGCGGCGAAATCGTTATACGCTCGCAGCGAATTCACTGCACGCTTGCCTCGCTTTCAACTCTCCCGCGAATCGCTAGTGTGATAAGGCCCTTATTGACGATTTACGCCAATTTGTCTTTTTTTTATTTGACTGGATGGCAAACGAGCAAGTGGGTCACCTGATGGTAAGAGATTACCACCGCCCTTAGACACCTGCAACACCAGGGGGATTGCAGATGCGTTGCCAACCTAGAGGCCTAAGATGGGATACCTCAAATGCCAGTAATTTCACCGGCTGTCTTACTCTCCACGCCGAAACACAACAATGCAAGCACTGCTATTCACGGCAGGATTAGCGAGCAAGATGGTGGTAGCAATCCGGGCGGACCTTGCACAAGGTCCTACCACCTGCTGGTCTTTAGAGGTTGATTTATAGTGATAATAATAACGATTAATAGTTACAACTACAAATCAAAAGCATTTTTTTAGATCTTATTCTTAACTATGTCACTAAACATTTTACGTCCGACAATAAGGTACCTTTTCAAATACGTTAATCAGTATTCTTAAATTAAGACTATTAAAATTAATCGTAAGTTACTAGTCGTTTTCAAATGATATCACTTCATAATCACTAAATATTTTACAACCGACGATAAGGTACCTTTTAGAAAATATATAGTGATTGTACCAACTTTTTACTAAACTTTACCTTGTATTTTGAGACTGAAAAAACTAGTTTTTTAAGATTTGGTGAGTTAATTTGGTCTCATTTGGCTATGTTTTAGCGTACTAAATATAAAAGTTTGTTGATTTTGACTGTTTAATTACATTTGTAAACAACAAAGTTATTTTTGTTAAAGTATTTTTTTTATATAATAAACAACGTTAATTCAAAACGGAGTAGTTCTTATTTAGTGTCCAATTACGCATAATATTTTTTCCTTCGATAAAATCCTATGGAAATATACTATAAATAGAAAAAACTGTAAAAAATCCATCAAACCTTTTTTTTTACTTTATGCACTTTGGCAAGGTAAACTATAGGAAAACCGTTGTCCAATTACAAAATTGTTCTTGAAACCTGAAAGCCCGTACAATCTACTCCTCAAATAGCATGTCATCTATGTAACTTCCAACAATAACGTACTTTTATTGGGTGTATAAGTTTGAATTCAATTTTCTCATAATCACCTTTTCTGGCTTTTGAGCTTCAACATTTAAAAAAAAAATCTATTAAACCTACATGCATGTTTCTTACATGGTTCGATAGCTAAATATATGTAGATTATGGGGATATCAATAACTCAATACCGACAACAAGGTACCTTTTCCCAGATAACGCCACATATAAACTATTTTTTTTTGTTCTTCCATCCATCCGATGTTCTTTGGTAAAACATACAATATTTTGCGGATAGCCACATTTTAGCAATACGACATGTATTCTACCCTGCCAACACAAAAGGACTAATTCTTCATATTGAGCTCTTGACACCTTACGTCCTTTATAGTAAGTTAGGAGGGTAAGGATTAAGTATACTTAAGACTGCATTTTTAGTAAGCATAGCTACACATATTTGTAATAAATATACTGATAGTAAATTTGTTTGGAATTCCTTAAGAACTTTCATCCCCATATTTTCAAGTAAATAGGTCGAAATTTGAAAAGCGTCGGAACAAATGTTTTTTAGGGTTCCGTACCTCAAGAGGATAAAAAGCGAACCGTTAAAGGATTACTTTGCTGCCCGTCCGTTTATCTCGTAAACGCGCGGAGTATAGGTATCGAGTTGAAATTAAAACCCTAAACTCAGGTAAATAGTCCCGAAAGCTGTGAAAAAATCAAACCTCAAGTCAAGGCAATCAAAAACTACAGTCATTAAAATGGTTAAGATTGGTTTTTTGGAATCTTTTTTTTTTACTTTTACGGTCATCCCGTAAAACCTAAATTGAAAATACAAACTGAAATATAGATGCACAGAAAAACCAGAAAAATAAGACCATCACTGGGAATCGAACCCAGGTCCTCGGTATTCCGTACCGCGTGCTATACCGCTACACCACTGATGGTTAACGGTACCGACACGAATTTCCCCTATGCACCTCATATCTCAGCTTGTTTATTTCTTATTTAGCCACTTAAGCAGTGACGCTAGCGACATCTATGCCGTAGCCCTCATCGAGAAACTTTTTCGGCACTCCATTGCTTCATTTTACGAGATGAGGATGAGGATGATGATGCAGAGCGAACGCTGCGGAGCGGAGCGGAGGTTGCGGGGCGGAGCGGAGGTTGCGGAGCGGAGGCTGCGGAGCGGAGCGGAGGTTGCGGAGCGGAGCTGCGGAGAGCAGAGGTGGAGCAGAGGCTGCTGAGCGGAGCGAAGGTTGCGGAGTGGAGGCTGCGGAGTGGAGCGGAGGTTGCGGAGCGGAAGCTGTGGAGCGGAGCGGAGGTTGCGGGGCGGAGCGGAGGTTGCGGAGCGAAGGCTGTGGAGCGGAGCGGAGGTTGCGGAGTGAAGGCTGCGGAGTGGAGGTTGCGGATCGGAGGCTGCGGAAAGGAGGTGGCGGGGCGGAGGCTGCGGAGTAGAGCGTTGGCAGTGGAGTGAAGCGGAGACAACGTAGCGGAGGTAGTGGGGTGGAGCGGAGGCAGTGGAGTAAAGTGGAGGCAGCAGAGCAGAGCGGAGACAACGGAGCGGAGCGGAAGCAACGGAGCGGAGCGGAGGCAACGGAGCGGAGCGGAGGCAACGGAGCGGAGCGGAGGCAGCAGAGTGGAGCAGAAGCAGCGGAGCGGAGGTAGTAGAGTGGAGCGGAGGCAGCGGAGTGGAGGTAGTGGAGCGGAACGGAGGCAGTGGAGTAAAGCGGAGACAACGGATGGTTGTTATTTAATTGTTATTTATTTCAAAACTCTATTGTAATGAATGAGTTTCTTTGAACATATCGTAAAGCCTCACTGTACCTCATAAAAATAACACGTTTAAAACCACCAACTCATACATGGCTCAATACAGTTTGGTCAAGTATAAAGTTTGGCTACATTGACTTATATTCTACCGATAAAAACCGGCCAAGAGCGTATCGGACACGCCCAAGAAAGGCTTCCGGAGCCATTACGAAAAAATTAAGTACTTAATATTTTTCTAAGGATTTCGTATTGTGTACGGATCCGGTATATTTGTACACGATGGATGTCTCGAACAATTTGACCGCTTTGACTGAGTCACTGGTAATGACTATTTTGTATGTTTCCAAGTATTTGGTGATCGTGACTCCTACGTACTAAATGACGCTGACTGTACCTCCCATAGACGTAAAGTGGGGGTGATTTTTTTTCTTGGGGTATCTTTGGATAGGTCTCTTAAAACCATTAGGTGGTTGCTAAAACGATTTTCCCATTCAGTGATTAGTTTGCGAAATATTCAACTTTAGTGCAAATTTTCATATGAAATCCTTACAAAAATATTAAGTACTTCATTTTTTTCGTAAAGGCTACGGAACCCTATTTCGGGCGTGTCCGACACGCTCTTGGCCGGTATTTTTTTTTCACAACAACATAGCGACTTGCGCGCGTCATAGCTCCGAAATACAACCAGACAACCACTGAGAGCAGGCAGACCGATTCGTTTCACATGAGGAGACGCCATACTTTGAATATGTACTAAAACTGACCATTTCTGTTACTTATCGTTTTTTTTTTCGCAACAATGAAGCCTTTTTCATGCGCTATATCTCAAAGTTGCAAGTTGCAACCATTGAGAGCAGGCAGACCACTCTACAACACATAAAAATTAATCTAACCGTTTCCATGATCGTTTTAAAAAATCCTGTCACCTCTCAGTCTCATAGGTCTTTTAAAACCATTAGGGGCTTGCTGAAACGATTTTTCGATTCAGTGATTCGTTTGCAAAATATTCAACTTTAAAGTGCAAATTTTCATTAAAATCGAGCGTCCCCCCCCCTCTAAAATGTAAACTGGTGGGTGAAAAAATCAGAATAGTAGTAGGTATATCGAACTTACGAGAAAAACTATAACGGTTAAGTTTTCTTGAGAATTATTCCGTTTCCAAGAACGTTTTAAAAAACCCTGCCACCTCCTTAGACTATATCCAACGACACCCCACACTACAAGGTTGGATGAGAAAAAAAAACATTCTCACTTTACGTATGGTACTCAAAAGAAAAATATTTTAAATTTTTTATTGTACCATTTTGTCGGCATAATTTACATATATATTACTGCAAAATTAAGTACGGATTTCTAGCATTGATAGTCCCTGAGCAAAGCTGCGGATGGACAGACAGATAGGGCGAAACTATAAGGGTTCCGTAACTATAAGAGAACCCTAAAAACCAAGTAGATGACTTACATGCTGAATTGTATATAGCGAACAATGAACTTTCTAAACTTTCATTACAAATTTCCAAGCTGAAAAAATCAAATGAATATATTTACGGTCTGTTCGAAGTGTCAGGAAACGGTTACCTAGTAATAGCATTGTTGATGTTGATAAGTTTGTAGAAAAAGCGAGGGCCATAGAAGATGCGATTTCCGAAGTAAAATTAAGTACCTACTCCCCGCGCGAACTATACCTTCCGCCGCCTAACTGCCTAAAACTTCATTGCCCCGACTAGTACCACAAAAACTATAAAGGTATAATTCCAATAATTGAATAGGCACTATAAGGTTAAGCGATTCCAACACAATCCGGGAGAACGTAAAGACGTCGCATAAAAAATGTATCTCAAAAATGCGTCAAACAAAACTGAGTATTAAGTAATGAACTTTTAGGCAGATTTATATGGCGCGTGGCGTGGTATATTATATAGACAGCGAGCGGCGCTTTGCGATCGAGAGAGCCGCCGCGCCGCGCCGCGCGAGTTTCGAGAAATGCGGCCGAGCGCAGCGTTACTACCGGTCCGCACGGTACCACTGGTTCGAAAAACTTCAGACTCGAACGAAAACTTGAAACGTGATAAGCGCGTTCGGTGTTCGTATTGTAAGTTTTATGGTCATGTTGCAGCCGATTGTCGTAATTTACAAAATAAAGATGTAAACAGCATATCGTAAACGCCGATTCCGACGGCTTAGTTTGTAATACGTGGCCTAACCCGATACGTTGTTATTGTCATTAATGTACAATAAAACAACTAGACTCCCAAACGCTTAACAAAAGTTCCTCTAAAAACGTCCGAGCGGCGTTGTGTATACGTAGACATCTATTTTTACCGACAACAGTAACAACATTCATTGAAATTAACACCTTATTTCGTAGCAGTAATGTTTAATGTAATTTGTAAACGATCGTTAGAAGTAGTGACATGACGTCACGTGCTGGAAACAGAGTAAAGAATTCTGTTGAGTGGTCATGCGAAAAAAATTAACAAATTGATTAAATAAAAAATAGTCTTTATTTTTTAACCAACTTCAAAAAAAGGAGGAGGTTCTATGTTCCAATGTTTGTATTTTTTTATGTATGTTCACCGATTACTCAGTCAATTGTGGACTAATTTTCAAAATTCTTTTTTATTTGAAAGAGTATTCTTTTGAGGTCGTCCCATTGTAACTAAGTCAAGATCTGATGATGGAATCCTAGGGAAATCGAGGGCAAACCTCAAATTTTATAGGGCACACCTATGGCGATTTTGGCATTTTAGCTTTAAGATATCGACCCATTCAGTGTGAAATGTAGTCAGTCAGTCAAAATATCTTTATTAAATTCAGGCTGTAACATGCACTTATGAATGTCAAAAAAAGTCTACCACCGGTTCGGAAAAACCTACAAAAAAAGTAAAAGCCAAAACTCCATTTTTCAGAAGCAAATAAAAAATGGTGACATCTATTTTTTGCATCTTCTTTTGAAATATTAGTTATAATGAACCACTAAAGCTCATTATTCTTAGGTTTTCGAGTACTTTATTACAGAGAAACCCAAAATAAAGTAGTTTCAATAGTTCCATAGCATTGCTTTTACTACCAAAAAAAATCATGCAACTGGGTTTGACGACATTTTTTTCAAGCTTTGCATCGTTTACTGATGCAAAAGTTTGTTGTGAAAGGAAACAACATTGGTTTTGTCGTAGGTAATTTTGTATTAAAAGACAAATGAAATTAAAGAAAGTGTAATTAAGTGTAGTAAATGCAGTAAACATTTTAGAAAAAAACATGTAATTTAAAAGTCTTTCATTATTTATCCAGTATTAATGTACATTTTAATAACAAAATAAAAGAATATCAAATTAAAATCAGCATAAACTTTAAACCATGCACAGGATATGCAGTTTAATCGAACTTGACTCGAAAGATTTTATGATTCTCTGTATTACTTTAAAATAAACCAGTCGCTATTGAAAAAAAAGGTGTTGTACTCGTATGTTAGTCACTAAGCAAGAAGAAAATAACAGTGTGTAAAACGCTCAGTTTTTGATTGTGTATCTATATAATTAGTCTTTTAGAGGAAAAACTTAATAATTAAGTTTTTTATCCATATTTACTAAAGATCTAAACTAGCTACATTACTATAATAGACATAACGTAAACTTTGATAAAACTACAAAACAAATAATAACCATCCATAAATAGTACAACATTTTATCGGTGAGTTTCGTCAAAATGTTGCAATCTACCTTTTACAGATAATTCTGTTTTAAAGTTTCTGGAGCCAAAATGGCAAAAACGGAACCTTTATAGTTTCGCCATGTCTGTCTGTCTGTCTGTCTTTCCGTCCGTCCGCGGCTTTGCTCAGGGAGTATCAATGCTAGAAAGCTGTATTTTTGCACGGATATATGTGTGTCTACACAACATGCCGACAAAATGGTACAATTAAAAATTAAAAAAAAAATTTTTTTTAGGGTACCTCCCAAAGACGAAAAGTGGGGTGATATTTTTTTCTCATCCAACCCTATTGTGTAGTGTAGGGTATTGTTGGATAGGTCTTTTAAAACCATTAGGGGTTTGCTAAGACGATTTTTCGATTCAGCGGAATGTTTGCGAAATATTCAACTTTAAAGCGCAAATTTTCATTAAAATCGAGCGTTCCCCCCCCTCTAAAATCCCCAAGCCGGTGGGTGGAAAAATTTGAAAAAAAAAGGATGGTAGTAAGAATATCAAACTTTTAAGGAAAACTATAACGGCTAAGTTTGCTTGAGAATTATTAGTAGCTTAAGAGTAAATAGCAGCCTAAGGTATAAAATATACCGAAACTGTTCACTGGCCCTGTCACGTTCCATCTTTTATTTTATTTTTTATTTACTATCACTTGTTCGTATAATTTAATACGACCAATGATCGCTTTGTTTGTATTTGCACGCACCATATCTTCATAGACCTCTTCTGTACTGGTTCTGGCAGAATATCAGCGCTGCGGTCTCCGCAGCTTTATTGCTGAGTCAGCGCCCTTTCTTTCCACAACACATGGCCTGCTCGTTGTGTATTTTTACATGTATTTATAGGTTTTATGTAAGTATGTACGTACACACACTCGTATGCATATGTGTGCGCGTGTGTGGGTATGTGCATGCTGCATATATATATCCCAATAAAACATTTTGATTGGTAAAGTATCAATAGTTTTTAACTTTGTAGTTTAACTTTAATGAATGATAATTATATGTATATTTTTAAATCTTGTAATGCTATTCTGTGTTGTGGATGAATAAAGTCATTTCTATTCTATTCTATTCTAAACTATGGAAGATTCCGTAGAAAATACGAAATCCTTAGAAAAACATTTCTTTATTTTATTCGTAATGGCTACGGAACCCTATTTTGGGCGTGTCCGATACGCTCTTGGTCGGTTTTTTATTTTATTAATAGTTCTCGGCAAAATTCATTTTAAAATCGAAGAATACCGACAGCTATTAATAACGTAGATAGACTGCAATAAGTTCCAGTCCATATTTTTTGTTGACATATCGACATTTACTATCGTACTTACCATAAAGATGATTCTAAAGCAATATTGTGGCCAGATACGAGGTTGTGAAAGTAAGTGGTCGATATGTATTTTCAAGGCGGCATCCGTTCACGATAACGTTCGAATTTCAAAAACTCTTTCCAGCCAAGAGCATAAAAAGCGACTTTCCACGCAGATTTCGAGGTTAAAGACAGCTTTTTCGAGCTAGTGAGGTGAATTTTTCTTTATTAAAAAGCTACTTTGTCTCACGGAGTGCGCAAAATGCGATTTTGCTCACTGATTTTTCATAGCAAAACCTGCCTGTTTGAGCTGCTGAGGTGAAAAGGTCTTTTTCTTTCCTTTATAGTTTCCCGACACGGGAATCGAACCCGGGACCTCAAGCTTCGTAGTCAGGTTCTCTAACCACTAGGCCATCTGATCGTCTAAATCTAAAATATTATTATCATTATTTCCATTATTGTCTCTCAGCTGTAAGTAATTGAGAAAATACACAATTAATATGTATATATCTAAAAGTCTGTTTAAGTAACAATATCAATACGTGTATTAAGAAACAATAATCTACATTTTTAACTCACACGCAAAGTTGGTTTTGTACTTTTGACGAGTCTTCTGAAACCTTTAACTGTTATATATGTCGGCGGCCGATCGTAAAATCCGCCAGATCACGAAATTCCTAGGCGTTGGCCAGGCATATCACGATGTGCCTGAGAAATAATACGGCAGATCGATTAGAGCAACGCATTCGACGATATTCCTAGCTTTATACCGGGCACATCGTAAAATAGTTTCTTTTTTGGCCACTGGTGGCGCTGTGTATGCAATGGCGGCCGTGTCCAGCTGACCGGTCGTGTTTGTTTAGCGCGTGAAAAATGTCGGCGTCGCAACAAAATGATCCTTAAACCGAAACTAGTGATTGAATTCAAAATAGAAGTGCAAAAGAAGCTTTTGAACATCAGCTCCGTTCTTTTTATGTGAATCAAACGGATTCTGTGCATAATATGAAAAAACCATGGACGTCTGCCCGTATTTTAGAGGTTAGTATTTAGTTGATAAATAAAGTATTCACTAGTTGTTATTTATTTATATAGAAAAATTTAGGCACGACGAGCGAAGCGAGGAGTGGTTAGTATTAATTGTGATCACGACGCACGAGCCGAGCGAGCGAAGCGAGCGAGCCGCGGTAGCGGCCGGCGAAGTGCCAGAACCGATATGGCGGCGTTTCATGATATGCCTAGGAATTTCATGATCTGCCTAAACTGGCCAAATCATGAAATGGCGGCGCTTCATGATATGCCTAGGGATTTCATGATCTGCCTAAACGTCACTAGGCAAATCGCTAAACGGTGAGTTTTGAACGATATGGCGGATGTCCCTTAGCCAATTCATGAAATGGCGGCATTTCACGATATGCCTAGGAATTTCGTGACCTGGCGGATTTTACGATCGGTCGCCGACATATCGAAGTGTAATTAAACGAAATTACATTTTTGAACATGCATCCTTTTGAATTAGGATGGTAGTGTTCTGATAATTTAATAAACAACATAAACTTTATTTAAAAATTTTTTTTCGTTATATTTGAAGTCGCCCGCTCTTCTCCCACTAAGTACTTCTTTAACTGCAACTACGACGACTATGACTTCAGATTCGGACCACCCAAAAGGATTTGTCGTTGTCTCGAAAGTCTCGAAATTTCGAGACTCCCGGGACTGAAGATAAAGTCTCGTCTCAGTCCCGCCCGAGACTCAAAAATATTTCCAAGACTGGACGCCCTAATCGGAACACATAACGGACCCTTTACTTGACTTGTAAAAATCTTCACCTCGGTCTCTTGCTATAATCGCTGTCCATTCAGAACACCGTATAGGATTCCGTGGAAAACTAAAATAATCAAAAAAAATATTTAAAATACGAACCTGTATGTGTCAAATAACTAAATTTAGTAATAAATGAAATAAATAAAAACCATTTTTTTTTTGCTATAATACAACATATTTCATATTCGTTTATGTTTAACTTCATGTTGTCAATGTATTAATGTTAAAAAAAAGCCAGACAAAATTAATATAGTATCCTTTCTCAATAATAATTTAGTAACACAGCAATTATAAAATGAAAATAATAAAAAAAAAAGTTAAATTAAGTTATTAATAATTACGTTCAACATTAAAATAAAAAATAGAGTATTCAAGTCCACAGCTTTCTCCACTCCGCGGAAGCTAGACTGTCTCTTTTGTTCTCGAGAGTTTGATTAAGGTGCGAAAAAGACATATACGAACACGGGGCGAGCATATTTTGTTTTAGCAATTGAAATGTAAATTTTTAGCAAAATGCTAAAAAAACATCAAGATAGTTATGCAATTTCGTAAATTTAAAGGAAACTTAAAATACGACACTCCATCCTTTTTAAGAGTGGATCTGCTGTCATTTGCAGTTTCGCCGAAAACTTTGTCATTGCGTGGCGTTGTAATGTAATCAACGCGCGGTCGAAACACAACTGTGCAGGGCTACTACGAAACTCGAAAATCGAAGTTCGTATCATACCGTCCCTCTCGCTCGCTCTCGTATTAAATAGTATAAGTGCCAGAGGGACCCCACGACACGAACTTCGAGTTTCGGGTTTCGTAGTAGCCCTGCAGGAATGAAACAATAGTCGTCTACCTCACCTACATACTATGAGTTCCATCCTGCTCGGTCGTGCTGAGTCACCGACTTCGAGCTACTAGGTACAGTCACCAGCCCCGATATCCGACACAACAAGTCTGCATAAATATCTGATACGACTCTATTTCTAGGGCCGGAAGGACGTGTCAGATATTTTTGCACACTCCGCTGTAGCAGATATTAATGCTGGTGACTGTACCTAAAAAAATATTTTCAAGGGATTTGTAGTCGGTTCCATTTTCCGTTATTTTTTTGGAGTTCGTTTTTCTTTTTTGTTATAATTTTTCTTTATTTCTCACATTTTAGTGATTCGTAGCCAAAGAACATCTCTCAACGATTCCATTAAGCCCAAACACGGCTTAGGTACGTTGTTTTATAACAGAGTTCCGTTGCCTACCTTCCGGCTTCAGCATCAGATCAGTTCGAAAGAATCATTAACTTAAAGCTCCTTCTTAGTCGCTTATCTAGGTATATTCATCATGATCGTTTATAGACGAGCGAGCATTACTTAGCTTTGATGAGTTCCATTGGTCATCACGGTCTTCTTCATCAGGTACAAGTTACCAAATGATACTTTCTGAATGTAAATGCTTATTTTAATGCTAAAAATGCCAAAATCGCCATAGGTGTGCCTTTAAAATTTGAGGTTTGCCCTCGATTTCCCTAAGATCCTATCATCAGATCTTGACTTGGTGACAATGGGACCACCTCAGAAGACTATCCTTTCGAATAAAAAAAGAATTTTGAAAATCGATCCACAATTGACTGAGTAATCGGCGAACATACATAAAAAAAATACTAACATTGGAACATAGAACCTCCTCCTTTTTTGAAGTCGGTTAAAAAGTCGCCAGATAAGTCGCTAAACCATTTTTGTCGTCAAAACCTTTTTTGGTCGCTAACACTTAAGCAAAAATCGCTAGTTCTAGCGACAGTCGCTAAATTGGCAACACTCGGTAGCATAGCAAATATTACCGAAATGTTACTTGGGTATCGTTATAATAATGTGAATTGGGTAACGTTAACTAGCCCTACAATGTAAAGTAAATTTACCGGTAAAAATAACGTTAATCAGGTAACGTTACTATATGTTAAGTTACCATTTAACGTTATATTTTTTTACCGGTACTAGGTATATGTATGATTTTTACCGTTATTTAACGTTACTTATAGTGTGAATTTGGTAACGTTAACAAGCCCTGGTTGTAAACCAGCAGCAGGGCTACTACGAAACTTGAAGTTCGTATCGTACCGTCCCTCTCGCTTTCGTATTAAATAGTACAAGTGTCGTGCGGTCCCTCTCGCTCTCGTATTAAATAGTATAAGTGTCAAAGGGACCGCACAACATGAACTTTGAGTTTCGAGTTTCTTAGTAGCCCTTGGTCAGCCTATACATAAGTTACTATGATCTACTATAATCTGTGGTAATTTACATATCATTATCAGCTGTATGTCAGTCAACGTCATAACGTCAACCAACTGTCAAAAAAAGTTAAATTAACCTGTCATGACAGATTTTTCGTTCACTCACTGCTTTGCTTTACTTGCTTATTATTTATTTACAAATAAATTAGATTACAAAGTAAACGGCACAAAAGTAGAACCCAAAATCGTATCTCTTCCTCACATTTGTCTCAAACGAGCGAGAGGTAAATATGTTTTAAGATTCTACTTCGCCGCCGTCTACTATGTATACCGCTTTAAAATAATAAAAACAAATTCGTCAGTTACCAATTTCCATTAAAATTTGAACCAGTCAAACTATAATGATTGATACAT
Source organism: Choristoneura fumiferana (assembly GCF_025370935.1). Taxonomy (NCBI): domain Eukaryota; kingdom Metazoa; phylum Arthropoda; class Insecta; order Lepidoptera; family Tortricidae; genus Choristoneura; species Choristoneura fumiferana. The sequence continues at coordinate 3,141,610 of NC_133483.1, forward strand.
TATACAATTCGTTTTGAGTTCGATTAACTAGTGTGTACCATATTACTGCCGCTGAAATGGTTTCGTCAGTGTTTTCTGCGATGTTTACTAGACTCGCATGCGCCCATCGAGTTACCGCACAACACTGAAACGATATTGGGCCGAAGTAAAGTCACGAAAATAAAAGATCAGTCTTGTTCACGCCAGCAAAGTAAGTGGTTACACTGCATTGATTTAATTTAGACCAATACAATACATTGTTCCAACATTTATTAGTGTCAATTTATCAAGTATCATGCAAACGACATTGTTGCTTTACTCTCATTTTTACTCTATTCACCCCTAAAATATTGATTTAAAGTTTGCTTAGATAAATAAAAAAAATTAGGCACAAAATTAAATATAAAATACTTATGACTCCATCTGGGAAAATTGATTTATCACTATCCCGCAACTGCAGTTTTCGGAATAAAAACTATCCTGTTCTTTCCAGGGTCTGAAACTATCTTCATACCAAATTTCATTTAAATCTGTTCAGCAGTTTAAACATGAAAAGGATTATCATATTTCCACCTTAAAATTGACTTGCGACACACAGTTCTATTCTATTTTCTCGCATTTATATATTAGTTTGAATAATGTAATATAAGAAAATTAAGAAAAACATTATCTATTTGGTTTCAGTAAGTCTAAAAGCAGACTGTGAAGAATGTGTTGTTGAAGTGAAACAACTTGGTATAAATCCTTCAGGCTTCGATGGGTTTGCTATGAAAAAGGGAGCTTTATACAAATTAGGACACGGTACCAGAGTTGAACTCTTACTTAATTTCTACTGCCACATAATTGAATTTGATCCTCCACCGGAAGGGTTTGAGCCTAAAACTGGAAGCAAAAGAAAATTGGAAGAAGAAGAAGATTGCCCTAGAAAAAAGAAAAATCTGGAAGCAGACATGGATCAGGCTTCATCAAGCATTTCTGAGGCTGTAACAAATTTCTGGGAAGAAATTGACAATGGAGAACTTTATGTGTTTACATCTAAGGGTGTGAAATCTAGTTCCAAAATAGCTGCATTTGATATGGATGGAACATTAATTAAAACCAAGTCAGGTAAAGTCCATCCAGTGGACACCAATGATTGGCAGATTTCATTTGGTTCTGTGCCTCAAAAGCTACAAGAGCTTTTTCACAAGAGTTTAAAGTTGTCATTTTAAGTAATCAAGCACCCATTGGCAATGGTAGAGTTAAAATTGGGGACTTCAAAAAGAAAATTGAAGCTATCATTGAAAAATTAAACGTACCTATACAGGCTTATATAGCAACAGGTAAAGGATTTTATAGGAAACCAACTACTGGCATGTGGAAATTCTTAAAGAAAAAGTAAGTTTACTCAACGGATGCACCAACGTTTTAACTTTCGTGATTCTCACTCATATCAAATAACACAACTGTAATGTTGCCGAAACGTCGAGGTAAATATTACTTGTGTAATAATAGCGTGATAAGTCCCGTTTGTGGTATTTTGACTATGGATGCACCAATTCAACAATTCATTTTAGCTATCATTAAATGCAAAATGAAATTATCTTTACTTTAAATTTTGATAGAGAATTCATTCAAAGCCTGTATTTTCTTTTTTATGCACTTTTGCTCCACAGAGAAATGATAACCTGGTTGTGGATATGGATAAGAGTTTCCTATTGTGGTGATGCTGCAGGCAGGGTTGCCAATTGGGCTCCAGGCAAGAAAAAAGACCATTCCATGGCAGATAAACTTATGGCTGAAAACCTGGGTCTAAAATTTGACACTCCAGAACAATTCTTTCTGGGACATTCTGTTGCTAATGTTCCTATGAGCAAACCCGAATTTATTTCCAAGGAACTGGACCCAGCACACTTTTAAAGATAATCTTATCAGCACAGAGAAAGAGGTCAGTGAGTCATTAGCCAAAAATTTTAAGTATATGACTTCATAGCACCTTCAGGTGGCATGGCTGAACATTTACCCACTTACTGAATGTGTTTGTTACAGATTCTCGTGCTAGTTGGATACCCTGGAAGTGGCAAATCATTTATAGCTAAACAAATAGAAACTAAATCTCAACACAAATATGTAGCTGTTTGTAGAGATGTTCTGGGGTCATGGCAAAAGTGCGCTGCTGAAGCCAAAAAGTTATTACAGGTAAAAAAAAATACTGCATTTCTAATTAAATTATTCCTACAGAAGTTGTATCCATGTAAGAAAACACATAATAAATCAAAGAAGATTTAATTGAGTGGGTGTTTCAATGTTTCATAACAATTGCTATTTAATTTTTTAATTATTGCAAAGACTGTTGGGCTATAAATGCTTTAATAGGCTATTGTAAGAAAATAATGCTAATTTTGCTTTTATCAATAAGGTACAGTTGCTAACACTGAACTGATAGTTATGTGAGGAAGGTGAATCTTATTAGATAAGAATCATAACATAAACATTGGATATTTAGCAACACTATTGTCACAGTGAAGTAAAAAAAAACGAACTTCATTTGGTTGTTCTGAAAATTAAAGTTGAGCAATAGAAGTGTTCCCATATGCGGTAGAAACTCTACAGATAATATCATAAATTTTTTTTTTCAGCAAGGCAAAAGCGTTATAGTAGACAGTACCAATCCTGACGTAGAATCCCGTGGCCGTTGGACTTCACTGGCCAAGGAAATGAATGTTGAGTGCCGCTGCGCTAAGATGATGACTACCAAAGCTCACGCGCAGCACAATAATAAGTTCAGAGAACTCATGAAGATGAACCACGTCCCTGTTAATGATATTATATTTCACAGTTACAAGTAAGCATTGAACAAACACTGCTTTACTCTATTACAAGTAAAAAACAAATTAACGACGTTTTCATTTTCTCGTGTTCACAATATTGATGTAATGTTTGTATAATTATAGTTCGATAGTGTTTTAATCTTGTAACAAATTTAGATTGATGTCGTCTAAAAAAAAACAACATACAAAATTATCGATTTTTGTGTGAGTCACTGAGGAACCCTTTCTCAATAAGTGTTGTATAGTAGGTACCTAAGATACGAATAATATCTGGAAATGGGGGAGACGCCCAAATAAATGACGAAGCGGCTAACAGGAAACACTAAAAATATACCTAAATAACTGGTCAACTATTTTTAAGTTCATGGCCAGTGATAATCAGGGAGCGAAACTTTGATGCCGGTGACAGCCGTACGACGTCAAGCTTCATACAGAGTGTTTTTATCTAGATTATAGATAATCACTAACAACTTATTGGCCTCTTTAGTTTACGGATATTTTATAGACAGTTGAGACGGCCAGTACCTACTTATTTATAAAAACACCCTATGTGTCAATTTGCGTCATAATGAAGTCACCGGCATCAAAGTTCGCTCCCTGGTGATCATCATTTCCATCAGATGTCCCGCTTGCTTGTTTACCTCCCCTCATAATAAAAATAAATAAATAAGCAATAAAAAAAAGTGTCTACTAACTTCAAACTGCTAATAAATAAATAAATGACACTCGAAAACTATTGATGTGTAATGTACTACTTTCCATTCATATTCTAAAGCCCAATTTACACCGCGAGCAGAGTGGACCTCATTGGTGAATGACTTAGTTTAACTTACATCGACCAACTTCATGGAGGTCGATGTAGTTAATACTCATGCAGCCTCCTCAGCTCGCGGTCCACCGGGTTTAATCGCGATCGAAAATAATAGTCACACATAGTCAATATTTACTTCAATATTTTCAGAAATAAATTTAAGGACCCAATACCAAGTGAAGGTTTTAAAGAAGTTATTGCTGTCGACTTTAACCCATGCTTCGATGATAAAGACGCCGAAGAATTGTACAAATGCATTTATTAGAAAAGTGAAGAAAAGCTCGTCAAAGTACGTCGCGTCGAGAGCCTGGGAAATACTCCAATTACTAAGTACATTTTGAAATTAAGTGGTATGTATTGTCTTATTTCAAATAAATATTACAGTTAAATCATATGGAAATGAGTTTCGTATTCATTGTTATTACACT